>NW_019154152.1:6644353-6702508 GCF_002288905.1 Enhydra lutris kenyoni
TTTGGGGAGGGTATGTGCTATGATGAGTGCTGTGAAGTGTGTAAACCTGGCGATTCACAGACCTGTACCCCTGGGGATAAAAATATATTATATGTTTATAAAAAATAAAATTAAAAAAAAATAAAAACACATTTGCAGAAAAAAACCCATAGAACATAACATGACGGCTACAAAGAGTCTCCCGTTAGCTTTTAGGTTTTTTTTTTTTTTTTTAAGGGTTTCAGTTAATCAGTTTTACTGCATATTGTTCACTGCGTGTCCTACGGTTTTGAAAATTATGGTCAGCAGATGATTAGGTGGGGAAGAAATGGCAGAAGCAACACAGCCAAAAGTAAATTAGAAAAAAAAAAAAAACCCTTTCATGACAAATCATTTGGCAATGTGAGATCATGCGGGAGAGGGAATTAGTGCCAGCGGGATGAAAACAGAAGAATTTTGCAGAAGTTCTTTGGCATTGTTTGACTTCTACATTCTTAACTGAGCTGAGTGCTAAGAGCACAGAGGGACAAAGCTGGGAAGCAGCAGAGCTGTGTGACCCATACGCTGGCTAACGGTGCGCAGGCGCGGCCGCCTCTGACAGCCACAGCTGCGTCTTCCGAGCTGACAGGCAGAGAAGTGGGTTTGAGAGTTTTGCTATGTGTAGGCACGTGCAGATTTTTTTCTAGGAAGAGGGCACAGGAAGAGAAAGAAGAAAGCAACTGGAACAGCTGTAGGCTGCCTGATTCAACTTGATGAGGGAAGGAAGACAGAGCCTTTCCTAAGCACTGAATGGGATCAGAAAAATCCGTACGAGTCAGCTTTTGCTGTGGTAACAGTCAACTCCCCAGTCTTAGCTGCTTGCAACAATGAACACGTATTTCTTGCTCAGAGGTCTGTGGGCTGGCTGCAGCTCTGCTGGGCTCAGCCAGATCTGGCCCCAGACAGGTGGAGGTCTGCTTCTGCTTCTGCATCTTCTCGTGCCAGGACCTTGGTAATTCCCTGACAGATGCCAAAAGCTCGAGGGGATGAGTAGAAACACAGATTGCCTCTTGAAGCCCTCACTCGGAGCTGTCACCCCATCTACTGATCAAGGCAAGTCAGAGGGCCACCTCCGGAGTAACCAGAGTGTAAGATCCTCACAGAGTATAGACAGGGCACGTAACGATGGACGAATAACACAGCCTGCCTCAGGATGCTCACTCTACCACTTCTTTGCCTCCAGATGCTGGAAAACTGAGTCAAGCTTCAGTGTTTTCATCTGGGGCAATAATACTGATTACCTCCCAGAGTGAGGGCGAGATTGGATGATGCACGTACAGTGCTGAGCACGGTGCCCTGGACACAGTCGGTGCTCGATGCAGGGAAGATCTCAGGATGCTATTCCGCATCTGAGGCACTGTGTTATCGGCCAAGCACGCCCGCTTGTTAGGAGGGTGATGACCAGTCCAGGGAGAAGGCAGGACGGTGACAAACAGCTTACATGGGCACAGTCCAGGGCAGAAGGAGGGGAGATGGGGGTCAGGCAGGCAGGGAAGGGTTTAAGGTGGTGGAAAGGGCATAGGCACACTAGACCCAAGACGCACAAACATCAGGTGATGAATGATGCATGGATGAGAGATGGCTCAGGTCATGTCCCCTGCAAATATCTCTGGGAGGGCAGTTGGTCTGAGGGGGATTGTGACTTTATCTTCCCACCCCAGGACAGCCTGGTCCTTCTGCCAGGGGAGGCAGACTTTATTCCCTGGGGCTGGATCTGTCAGGCCTCCCTCCTTTGCCTTCTGCCCCCACTGTCTAGTCAGCTCATCTCTCCACACTGTCCCGCATCTCCTGTCCTGTATTTCCGCTTCCCCAAAGGAACCCCCTGTTTGTTTTTTTTTTTAATTAAAGATTTTATTTATTTATTGACAGACAGAGATCACAAGTAGGCAGAGAGAGAGAGAGAGAGAGAGAGAGAGAGAGGAGGAAGCAGGCTCCCTGCGGAGCAGAGAGCCCAACGCAGGGCTCGATCCCAGGAACCCGGGATCATGACCCGAGCTGAAGGCAGAGGCCTTAACCCACTGAGCCGCCCAGGTGCCCCAAGAACCCCCTCTTTGAATCAATTCCAGCCCTCCTCCGGTGCTCTCCATGTGCCGTCGTCTACATCCCTGACTCTCTGTTCAAGTCTTCCACCTGCCTCCCTGCCATGGCTTCTCCCTTGGAGCCACAACTCTGCAGCCCTCTCGGCAGAAGGCGGTTTAGGTCCGTGCATCCCTGGGCTCTCAGAGTCAGGTGGTGGCACTCTTGCCCCCGATGCCTCTGCTCCTCCACCTCTTTGTCAGACTTCCTGCCTCCCCTCCACCTCCCTTCCCTGCTACCACCAGGAACATCCTTGGCCATCCCCCTTCATTCTATGATGACGAAGGCCCCTCTGCCCATTGCCCTGCACCGATAACCAGTCCAGGTGGGGGTCTCATGCTGGTGCCAGCCCATCCCACTGTGGAACCACAGCCAGCTGCTGGGGTCGGGGTGGGGACAGTGGCTGTGGGGGTCGGGACGGAGACTCAGATCTCCGGGAAAGCTGCAGGGAAGGGGCCTCTAACTCACTGTGCCTCCTGAAAAGGATGTTGGAGGACTCATAAAAGGTGAGTTATTTTAGGAGTCTCAACACTCAGAAACAGAGATTTTGCTGCTTTGTCAGATGGTTTCAGTAAGTCTGGAAAACAAAACCACGCACGACACAGCGCTGGAGACACAGTGGGCACAGCTGTCATTTTCAGAATGGCCTGAAGTGGGATCTCACAGCGTGAAAGTGCGATAACTCAGGCCCGTCCCGTTGCCGAAGCCAGTGCGAGCACATGCATGGGCTGCTTTCTTCTTCACGGCGGGTCTCCGCCTTGGGGGTGGGGGGCACCCTTTTCATAGGTGCCATTGAAGGCAATGACATGTCCCCCCTGCCCCGGCCTCCAGCCAGGTCCCTACCTGAGGACACACATCAGACGGCTGAGGCTGTTGGCAGAACGGTCTCAGATGCCTTCCTGAAGGGCACAGCCTCTAACCACCACCTCTCCATCTCCTGCCTCTGCTGCCTCCCGAGCCAAGTCACCAGATGATCTCGAAGTGTGAGCTGCCCTGGAGTTGGGGGGGCCCTGACACCCTGCTGTATTTCCTCGTAGGCCTTACAGACCTTCCCTGAGAGCCCCTCCAGAGAGGGAGAGCCCACACTGTGGAGCCAGGCGGGGGATGTTGCCAGGGAGGGCTTCTCCGTTCGGCTCTGCAGGGGGTTCACGTGGAACCCTGGCTTCTGCTGAGACCACGCAGCGGCTGGCCATGAAGGACGCCCAGCCTGGGAGCCAGGGAAGGCCTGGGCACCTCCCCGGAGCACGTGCAAAGCTGGGCCCTCCGTCTCTGTCTCGGCCAGCCAATACCAAGCACCCACTCACTGCCGAATCCTGAGGACTCAGACGAATGAGAGCCACTCCCTGTTCTCAGGGAGTTCATGTCCTATTCCGGAAAACAAATATGAAACGGCGAGATCGCATTTTGGGAACTATCACAAATGTACAGATATGAGGAGAGGAGGTTATGCGTGGGCTGAATCCGAAGGAAGCACCCGTTCGCAGGGAAGTTCTGGGGAGGCATCCCAGGCAGATGGAACAGCACATGCAAAAGCAAAGGGACATCACAGAGCAATGTGTTCACATCCTAGAAGCAGCTTGTGTGGTGTGGCTGGGCATAAAACATCAAGGGGCGGTGAGGGCCTGGGCCTCCAGGCAGAGAGAGAGGGGCCAGGGTGTGAAGGCCTCTGTGTGCACACTCAGGAATTGGGGTTCTCCCTGGAAGCCTGGGAGAGGCAGAGGAAAAGACAGAATTGGGGTGAGGTGCCAGGGCAAGACCCGCTGAGGGCAGGCAAGTTCCCAATGAGTTTACTGGAGCACAGGGAAGCTGGCTGCCTCTGTCTCCTGCTGCAAAGGGGGCTCTGGGTACAAGGTCGACACTGGTCAGGTCAGACCCCAAAACACAACATCCCACCGCACTGAAAGGCCCATTCCCGTCAGCCAGATACATGTCCTGCAGCCTCACATACACTTCAAGTGGCCAGACCCCACAGGCCAAAGCAGAAGGACATCAGGATATGTGTGCCCTTTGGCCCCAGAAGGACAGCTGTGTTGCACACATGGTCAGGTTTTCTGCTGGGACCCAGGGTGGGTATCCCAGGCGATGCTAGTGTCAAGGTATGCCCTATGTTTCCTCCCCTGGTTCTTCCCAAGGACTAGGTCCTTTCTGTCCACAGGATAGGCATTTTATTATTCAGGAGTCATAGTAAGAGGCCTGGGAGAGTGACCAAGGTCAAGGTGGGCTCACAGAAGGAGAGGCAGGCCAGGCACCACCCCCTCACATTACCCAGGAAGAGGGGAGAAGAAGGTGGGAGGTACCGGCCTCACGCTCCTGGACGGAGAGCTCACAGAACATCTCGCTCCTGCTTCTCCTTGAGGGACTCCACACAGAGGCCATGTGAGTGGCGGTGTTGGGGGAAGATGGGCAGGGAAGGCCTTTCCTTCTCTCCCTCTGGGCAGTTTCAGGATCCAGGTTCTTCAGGGACGACCCTGTGGTGCCTGTGATACCAAATGCTGAGTTTAGGGATCGGGAAGCTGTCACGAGGCCACTGTGCTTGGACACTCCTGGACAGGAGGACCAGCCCTTCCGACGGGTCCCAAAGCATGAGGGTCAGGGTTGGCCCAGTGTTTCTAGCTAGGACTGTATAAGCCACGTGGAGCCTGGCTTCTCCTTTAACAGTAAAGACAATGGGAGCGCCTGAGTGGCTCAGTGGGTTGAGCGTCTGCCTTTAGTTCAGGTCATGATCCCAGGGTCCTGGGATGGAGACCTGCCTCAGGCTCTCTGCTGTGCAGGGAGCCTCCTTCTCCCTCTCCCTCTGCTGCTCCTCCTGCTTGTGTGCACTCCCTGTCAAGTAAATAAACTCTTTAAAAAAAATAATGGCAATAATAATTCATGTCTATTGAGAATACACTAGGCATCAGGCACTCTTGTAAGAGTTTATTTGTAAACATTTATTAACTCATTTAATCCTTACAACTCTAGAAGGTGGTTAAAAAATGATCTTCACTTTGTGTCCTCTTAATAATAAGCACGATCATCTGTGAAGGTCAGGACTGGACACCTCGCCCTGAGCCATCCCTGGCTGGGAGCTTCTCCCTTTCCTGCAGTCCTGGCTGTACAGCTGTGGATAGGGGGTGCCCCCAGCCAGTCTGGCACCTGGATGGTGTTGCGCCTGGGGCTGCTTCCCAGCTTGGGGCTTACGCCGGGAGCAAAGCCAGCCACATGAGTTAGGCTTTTTAGCAACTTCAGGAGAAAGGGCACATCTGTGCATGGAAGGGCAGGGTGGGCTGAGCCCAGAGGCTGGCAAGGAGTGGGGCAGCAGTCTGAAAACATCGGCCTCTAAATGAGGGTCGTCGGGGCACCTGGGTGGCTCAGTGGGTTAAAGCCTCTGTCTTCAGCTCGGGTCAAGGTCTCTGGGTCCTGGGATCGAGCCCCGCATCGGGCTGTCTGTTCAGCGGGAAGCCTGCTTTCCCCTCTCTCTCTGCCTGCTTCTCTGCCTACTTGTGATCTCCGTCTGTCAAATAAAAAAAAAAAAAAAAAAAAAAAAAAAAATGAGGGACGTCCCCAGGGCCCCGTGGTGTCCACAGCGCCTCTGGGATCCCTGCTCTAGGTACAGAGTCTCAAAGGCTGGTTTGGCCTGAAAGCCCTGCCTATTAAAAGAAATATCTCTCTGGCCTAGCTGACCCCCAAAAGCTGCTAGGTGTGGCAGAGAAGAAACAGAAAGTGGCTTAAAACATAAACTTGGGCATGACTGTGTCCAATGGTGAGCCCACCAACTCACTATAGGAGACACAAAAGGGCAGTTAGAGACGTAGGAGGAAAGCAGGCTCGTTTTGAGAGCCAGTAGGAGCCATGAAAGGGCAGGATTAGCGCAGAAGGGGCACAGAGGGAGGCAGCCATCAGGAGCTCCTGACAGTGGGTCACCACGGAGTGAGACTGAAGCCTGAGGGCATAGCTGTGAAGCCCGAGCTGGGAAGCGCAGCCTGAGGCCTTGGGCCACCTGCTCTCAGAGGCCACTGGACCTAGAGGGAGCACATTTTGGACAATCTGGTTTTTCCTTCTGCTTCTCTCCTTCCCCTGGATGTACTTGTATGTTAAGTAAAACAATTTCAAAATTTACCCTGCATCCATTAAGGGCAGACACTGTGTTAAATAAACATGCTATGGGACTGTCTCATTAAGTCTCAAGCTGCTCCATTTGGGAAAGTTGATTACTGTGCTGTTATAGAGATGAATAATCTGAGGCTCAGAGAGGTTCAGAAACATGCTCAAGGACACACAGCTCAGAAGCAGTGGACCCAAAACAGGAGCCCAGTGGTCTGACTCTCGAGCTTGTGTCTTTCATACCATGCTCTCCTGGATCCCCCCAGTGAAAAGACCTCAATCCTGGCCTTCAGTTAGTGGATGGGAGTCCAGGACTCCCAAAATATCCCTCCTGGGAGCCTGTTGGGAATATGAGCCACCCTCCCATCTGTCCCGAGCAGCTGACCTCTAGGTCCCTGTAGTAATCTTGCTCTGGAAAAATCAGGAACTCCATGGCAGATCAAAGGCAGAGCTGGGCACTGCCCTGCATGTCCATTCAGCCCAGAGGTCCCGGTCCCGGGTTGGACTTCTAGGGAGGCAGGACCAGAATATCCCTGGCTCTGCCTCCACCGGGGCAGGGTGGGGGGGGGCACACACACGGGCCTCCATTCACTCTGGAAATTGGGCAATTTTTCACTTAAAACCATCTGAAAACAAACTTCATGCCTTCAAAATTATACATTCACAGAACATTTCTAGACTCTGGAATAGGATTAGGCGGTAATGATTTAATTGATGGTTAAGTGTGTAGATAAAATGAATGTGCTGAATCCTTTCTGTAATTATCTCTCCAAGGAACCCTGGCGGCTGTAATTACTGTCTGAGGCCGAAATTACAAGCCAGCTGTAGATTTAAGCAAAATGTGTTGAAGCCCCTGGCAGACGGAGTGAAAGTCAGTTGTGAGCAGCCCAGGGACCGCCTAGGACTCGTCCAAGAGAGCACAGCCCTTGCAGGGAGAGGCTGGTCTCCCGAACCTGGGGAATGTGTTCTCACAATCACTCTGCACCCGTGGCCCCAAACTACACCTACAGCACCGGCTATACCCTGCTGGAGGCCAAAACACCAAATTAGGTTATAAATCCAGGTCTGGATTAACCAGCATGGCTGTCTCCACTGATCAAATGAGTCCAATCATGACTAAATGCTTTGCTTTGCGGAAGCTAAGCTCCTGCCGGGATAATTACGAGCAACTCATGTACTCATTCAACAACCACCGCAGAACTGGGGAATGCCTCCTGCGGGCCAGGTGCTGCATGAAGGCCTGTGTATTCACAGGAGAACAGAGCAGACATCACTCCTGGAATGGTGGCCCATGCTGCTTGAGTTATCCTTGACCTGACCAGGAATGTGCTAAAGATCTCACTACATCTGGACCTGCCCATGGAGACCAGGAGGGTGGGGACAAGACCGTGTCAGGAAGGGGCGGGTGCCTGGAACTGAGGAGGAGGCCCAGGAGCTGCTGGCTGCAGCATAGACAGTTGGAGGCAACGGGCTTGGTTCTCAGGCTTCTGGTCCACAGCCTTTGTCATGCATTCAGCACCTCCCGAGATGCTCACTGTGTGCACAGGCTGTGCTCCTCTCTGGTTCATTCCTTCTTCCCCCAAACTACAGATCCCATACCCGATCTTTGCCATGCAGGACTCTTAGTAGATGTGAACAGGGCAGAACACAGCAAAAGGTAACGCTTACACTAAGTGTTATCAAACAATCTGATTACTCACTTGTGTCTACATCCTTAGACTCTAAAATTCCATGGGGAACGGGGCTAGCATTTCCCCCACTTTATCCCTAGCGCAGAATGCTTGGCACATGCTCAGAAATCTCTGGTTTATCAATGAAAACAAACCATCACATGCTAGGGAAGGAAGCAGACAGGACTGGCACACTCTACTACTGGAGGAAGGTTAAATGTCCCCAATTCCAGGCCTAAAGGGGAAGGGGTGTCGTCAGTTGCAGGTTCCCGGCAGTGGAGTCTGTGGAATTAGAAGCAAATCCAGGCTTCCCCAGGGGTCCACTAGAATACACCCATTCCCATTCTCTTTTTCTCCCCACTTCTCACTAGTCTGTGCTCCTGGAAAGAAAGTGCATGTGTTTTTATCGCTGAATCCTCAATGTCTAGACATTGCGTAGTTCAGAGTGGCCCTAAATAAGTGTTTATTGAGTAAGAGCATCAGGAAAGCCATGGGAGTGCTGAAAGCTTTCCTGCACTGACGCCGATGGCCAGGGGAGGGCAGCAAAGGGCAGCAGAGCTGATGGCAGAGGACCTGGAGAGGGGAGGTTTACCCTTTGGGGATCACTTGGCATTAAGGCAAAAGTCCTATTATTCATATAAATATTTGGGGACACTTGGAAGCACCAAGACAGGAGAATATTGCTGACTGAAGTCCAATGAAGCCAGTGTCCTAAAGGAGGGAGACCAATTTGAGCGTTGGCTAGAGAGGCTGGCGGGGGTCGGTGCCAGAGTAGAGGTATGTGGACAGAGCGGCTATGTGCGGGATCCCAAGGGAAGCAGTCCAGACTCGCAGTGCTGGCAGCACGAGCCCCATGCAGAACAGCTCCCAGGGCTCCAGACTTACTCTTGGGGCTCTGGTTCTTAAAGTGACAAGTGCCCTGAAAGTCAGGCCTGATACCACCTCCCATGCTGGTTTGGGCTCAGGAACAGCAGGAGGAGAGGGCCAAAACCAGACCGGGCTGTGTGGAGGGATGCTCTGAAGATCCCCCGTAGGTGTGGGAACTCACAGACTGCCAGATCGTTGGAAGCGCTCCTCGTCTCAGTGGATTTTCCCTGGTGCACAGCGTGTTGAGGGCACGTGCAGAGATGTGACAAGAAAGCAGGTGGGAGCATCGGCCACAGCTGCCTGCCAGGACTGCCTCTCACCTGGAGAGGTTCTCAGTGGGGGCTGCTAGCCCGGCAAACGCGGGTTACAGACTTGATTTGCTGTGCTGTGGTACCCACCTTGGCTAGAAAATGCTGTGTTTCCAGGACAGCGGAGCCCTGAGCTATTGTGGGCGGACCTCAGGGGAATGGATGCCTGTCATTAGACATTGCTAGGCGACAAGGAGATGGTGTTTCCTGTGAGTATGAAGGGAGTCTGCCTGAGGGTAGAAAACAGTGTCCTCCAAATCAAGGGAAGGCCTTTGTGCCTTGATCGTGTGACATGGCCAGTTAACCCAAGTGGGAGGTAGGACACACACACCCTTTAGGGTGCTCTGAGTGTCAGAGGTTTTGGGAGGTTCTTAGCCCGGGAGAATATGAAGAGGCACATAACCTTAGATTTTTGACCAAAGCCTCCATGGAAGCAAATTTGCGGCACAATACCTCCAAGTGTCAGGTGTGAAAAACAAGTGGCCCTGGGTCAAGTCCATGGTTCCTGGATGAAGCCCAGCTTCCTAGTGGAGAAAGAAGACCCGATTTCTAAGTACAGGTCTGGGACAGGCCCCTCTAGGGAAGTGGTGAGACAAGCGAAGTCTATATTTCTAGAGAGTGGGAGTGCAGTGGAGAGGCAGAAGAATGAGGACTGTGTGAGGTGGTGAGAGAGAGAGACTAGGTAGTAATACAAAGACAGGAGGGCACCTTCCCTAAGGGTTTTTGTCAGCCTTTGTCCATGTCCATGTGGAACGTCAGGAAGCATGTCTTCCTCTGAGTCCTTTCTTTCCTATCATTTGTGACTACATGGTCAGAAAGCATTGTAAAGAGCTTTCCCAATATATAGAGTCTCTTCTATCTAGGCACCCAGCAATTGAAAATGCCTTCCTACTTTTTTTTTTTCCTGAGTTTTTGAAAATCTTCATTTGAAAACTGATGCTAGAATCTGACCATATCCAAACATGATCTCTTTTACTACCCTGATCTCAATGATAACACAGCAACTTTCCCCAAGGGCCTAACTACTCCTACTTTGCCAAAAAATTCTTGTTTTTCTACATGTTTTCTTTCTTTCTTCCTTTCATATACATTTTTTCTGACCTGAACTCATGGTCTACATTTATGAGAAGATGAGAAGCACACTGTTAATTACCTGCTGAGCACCCACTCCTCCCTAATTTCCTCCCTCCTAAGTGAACCCTGAGTTTGCCAGGTTTCCATTTCTCCTCACGTACCCATGTATCTCTGGGGAAGGGGACCCATCTCTGGAGTTTGATCTATTTGGCCCACATAAGCCCATTCCTTTTGCCAGTGACGGATTAAAAAATTGGCTTCCTCTGGCCAGTGACATGTGCAGGTAAAGTCTGTTGAGGGCGTAAGGAATTCTCCCCTTGCTCCCAAAAGAAAGCAAGAAGTGCATTCTCCTGTGGTTATTTTTATGTCTGGACACAATGGCTGGAGCTGCTTCCATCATGCCACCAACCTGAAGATGGACAACAAGGGGAAGATGGCACAGCAGCCTGGAAAGAACCAGAGTTCCTGACCTTGTCATTAACCACCATAGGGAATGGACAGTCCCTGAGCTCTGTCCAACTCTAACTCCTCAGGCAGATGATCCATGTCTCTTTAATTCAGTTTGTGACAGGATCTTGTTCTTTACCTCCAAAGTCTTCTGACACATTCTGCCAGCAAAGTAACTCCAGAGCTTGCCAGATCTTCTTGTTTTTTAACCGAAGAAGACTTCCAGGACCTGTCTCCTTGGTGGGCTTCTCCCTCATGAAGAGATTCTGCGTTGGCACTCGTGTAATGATTTGCATTAGGAGAGCGCTGCCTCTCCAGCTGTGACCCTCCCTTGGTGGGCTCACTCTGCTAAGCTCCACATGTATCTTTCTCCATGAGTTTTCGGCCTCAGGTACATGGCTTTCCAGCTGGGTGCAGCACACTAGCCTGCCCGTTTCTAAGTGGTCTCTGCCGTACCCGCATGTCTGAGGCCCTTGCACTGGGTTATTATGTTTGTTCTCGGTGTGGGATACATTAGAATGCTGGAGGTCACTCAGAGTTGGGCTTCTGATCTTACTTTCTGCATATGGCTGATACCCCTGGTTCCAAAAATCTTTTCCCCACATCCTGCTTAATATCACCCAGGGACTAGTCTGGTATATTATCTGTTTGGTTGTGTTGTTTCCCTTTTCCTCCATGGAGTCACTTTTAAATCCTCTTGATGGGATTAGCTAATCAACCGCTAGTTCCCCCAGGTCTTTGTAAGATCTGCATTCTTGGCTGAAAATGATTTCTTCTGGTATGTTAAGCCATGGCTCACAACCTCATCTAAGTATCAGCCTGATTTTGTGAGGCAACCACTGGTCATCTTTGAGGCATTCCTACCAGAGTTCCAAAAGACAAGGGAAAGAAGTAAGGAAAATACCACTTACACTCTCAAGTCCTTCATTTTCCCACCCCAAAACCATTATCTCTGAAGATGTATCCATGTTTGGCCCTAGTGGGTTGTCTATGGTTCATAAGAAACAGTAAATTTGACCAGTCTCTGCTGACTCTCTATTACACCTTATTCATTATCAGGAAGCCATCTTGCCATCAGATTGTTTGGGTCCATCTGAAGCTGCCTCAGGACAGGGAATCACCAAGCAGGGTCTTTTTATGCTTCCCTCCATGCACTTTTCTTCACACTCAAGTTCTTGGGGTTTCTCTTTCAACTGTGCTTCTCTTCTGGAAACTGTGGCTTCTCTCAGTGGGATAGATCTCATTTCTCCTGCGTATTGTTCTACTCATTCTAGCTTCTTCTCTATTGAGGGAGATTTCCACCATCTTCAGATTTCATCTTAAGCACAGCTAGACTGTGGAAAAACTATGTGACAACAAATGGAGTGGCCCAAATCCAACATCTGCCCAATGTACTTTTGGGCAGTCCTAAGTCTGCTTACATGTTCTGTTAAGTCTTTGGGTTGCAAGGAATAAAGGTTCACTCAAGGTAGCTCAATAAAAAGGTTTAGCCCGGGATGGTGGTGGTGATTTATCATGAAAACACTCACGGGGCAGTAATGGAAATGGATTCTCACAGAAGATTGAGAGCAGGAACCCTGGCAGGCACAGGTCCTATTATTCTATGACCAGTTGAGCAGGAGTTTTGGGTCCAAGGTAACTCCTAGAACCTCTGCAGCACAACTTCTGGATCTTTTTTTTCTTCTTAAAGATTTTATTTATTTATTTGACAGAGATCACAAGTAGGCAGAGAGGCAGACAGAGAGAAAGGAAGGGAAGCAGGCTTCCTGCTGAGCAGAGAGCCTGATGTGGGGCTCGATCCCAGGACCCTGGGATCACGACCCGAGCCGAAGGCAGAGGCTTTAACCCACTGAACCACCCAGGCGCCCCACAACTTCTGGATCTTGACTCTGGTCCACTGTGAACTGAATTCAACTGAATACCGACTGGCTTCGTCATCTCCTACTGAACATATACTTCTACTCACTGCAATTTCTGTGCACTTAGAATGTGGTTTTTCCATGGCCTGCCAAGACCTCTAAAGCCTCTATTTCATAGTCCTGCTGATGCCTCCTTTTCTTGACATATGCAGGGTCACTGGCAGTATCTAATGGGCACAAACCACCCTGGGGTATCATGTGACCATGTCATCGGTTACTAGGCAGCCCATAGACTGGGTGCTGGGAGCATGTGCCCTTCTTGACCCAGCATCTGCGGCCAAACCGTGGTGCTTAGGACTGCTTCTTCAACAGACAGCGGGGGTGGAGCTGTGTGTGCATGCAGGGGTGGCTGAAATGGGGCAGGCACTGTGAGTAACATATTCAGTGCAATTCCCTTGCCAGGCTTTGCTTCCCACCTGCTCTGTGTCCCATCCTTGCTTCATTTTCCTGACCTCCAACCTTGAAGTCCAGCTGCTTGGTCTCTCTAATCTTGGCTTACAGCTCCACCTCTCACCTCCTAGCCTGTCTTCGGACTTAGAGTTGCTTGTTCAAAGCTCCTGTGGCTTGGCCAGGGGGTCCACTCCCATCAACGTTTCCTCCGCAGCCTTGGTGGGGAGGACCCACTGAGCCCGGCTGCCCCGCAGGCATCAGGACAGGCTAACATGAGATCAAACATGCTCCTCTCGATCAGCCCACACTCAACTCCGGCACTGGGTCCCCCTAGCCTCCTTCTCTTTGTTTTTTGGAACACAGAACCTCCCCAGAGGGTTAAATTCACATTCACATTCTCCCCAGAGACAGAATGACCTCTCCTCTTGTATGATGTGTGTGTGCCTCGGCGCTCCACTTGCTTGTGGGATTTCTTCCATTCTCTCCTGCAACATGGTCTTCTCTATTAAGCTGGGTTCTTAGGAACATTTTTCAGGCTATTTCATCTCTTCCAATGTCTTAGAGTTCATCTGATTAAAGCCCAAAGGGCACAGCAAGTGTTTGTATTCTTAGTTGAGAGGGGCAGCCTCTTGCATCAACTTTGAGCCCTTTAGGACTTTAGAGTAAATGCTCAAAGACTGTCCACAGCAGGACCTGCTGGAAGTGAATGGAGGTGGGGCTGTGATTTAGAGCCAGGACAAGAGGACTTAGCAGGAAGAACTTCTGCTTCAAGGGCTAGGCAGAGGTGTGACACGCCCATTCAAGTGTCGGGATGGGGACGTGGGCGGGACAGGGGAGGACAGGGTGCAGTTGATCTGAAGGGTCAGTTTCAAAAGTGCAGACGAGAGAGAGAGCGTGGTGATGAGGCTGGGCTGTTCCAGATAATCTGATCAAAGTTGACAGAAGAATAAGAGCAAGGTCCAGACGCTGGCAAAAGGCTCAGCAGGATCAGAGGTGGAGAAGGAGGGCCTTTCCAGGTGGAGCCAGGTCGGAAAGGGCAGAGCTGCTTTCAGGACAGGGAAGTGCACGGGGAGTATACAGAGGACACCTGGGGATCTGAAGATCCAGGAAGAGAGGAGCCAGGGCATCATCTGGGCCTCAGTGCTGGTCATTAGGGAAGGTAGAAAGGGGCGCTGCTTAAATCCTGGGTGCTCTGCACAAAGCTATTCCTAGCCCTGCCTGTGGAGTGACATCTGCTTCCATAGCCACTGAGGCAAGATGGAGCCATGCTGTGCCCAAGCCAGGAGGGAGGAGCATCTGTGGGCTCTGCCAAGGGAGCTGGGCATAGGCCCAGGACCATGTGTTTCCAGGTGAATACCCACACATCCGTCATCCCTTCTTTCCCCTGTATCTTTGACCTTTCCTTCCCCATTGGCCTTTTCCTCTGCCTATAAAAATGTTTAGATTCTTGCTTCTGAGAAAGAAAATCTCACTCTTGAAAGCCTTCATTGTCGTTGAGTGACTGGCCAGTCTCTTGCCTTCCCATTTCAGCCAAGAAACATGAAAGAGTTGTTTGTGTTGATTAACTCCTCTGTTTCCAGGCTGGATGCCACCAGATACCACCACCCTGCTGAAACTGGTCTCCTTGAGGGGAGGAGACATGTAGACAGAAGAACTCAGGGTAGTCAGCCCAACCAACTCATGCGTAAGGAGTCAAAGAGAGCTCTCTTTCTCTCAAAATATTTGAGAAATTTGAAGCAAGGCAGAGAGCTAGCCATAGTAGTAAGGAATGATTTTAAAGTATCATTAAGTTTAATTTGACAATGACTTGAACAGATTTTGCTAATGGCCCAAATTTTGTCTTGGCCTGCTCCATGACACCAGGCTGACACTGACCACCTTACTGCTACTCTGTCCCCTTGGGCTCTCTCCAGTCCTTGCTCCCGCACCCACTCCTTGTTTGGAGGACATCATCTGTCTGAGCCCCTTGGTGATGGCTGTTCCAGAATTATCTTTTCAGCCCTCACTCGAGGCCTCAGTGGGAGAGGGCTGCACTAGAAGTCTCAGCTGTGAATAGACAGCTTTTCTCTTCACAGTAGGGTCACAGTCGAGCTGGGATTCCCCAGTACTGATACACCACCTACTTGGGAAAACCTGCAACCTCCTTTAATTGAGGGAGAGCTTTCGATGGTAAAGCTCAGAGCTTTTGGACATGCTCTTCCTCAAGGGATCTGAGGCTTAAAACTCAGTAATTAACCTTTTCCAGCAGATTACGAGCATAGGCATTTTCACTTCAAAACTGGGAGAACAACCCTGCCTTCTTCCCACGGCCTTGGGCCCAGATTAGAATCTGACTAGCTGTCTGCTAAGAGAAGGGCAGGAGGTAGGAGCGCAGTGCGCTCATGCGTGCATGAGTGTGCGTGCGCGTCTGTGCGTGGGGGAGGGGAGTGGATGGTTAAAATTGAAGTCACTTAGTGGTGAACACTATATATCTTCCAGAGGAGCATCCTTTAGAATGCCCTGTATCAAAGGTCACTGTTCTCGGCACATGTACTGAAACTCCTTCATCCCCCCCTCCCTCCTTGTCAGCTCCCCGTCCTCTCATTCCTGCCCCCCAACACCCTCTTCCTTCTCTACCATTCTGCATCCGCCCGGTCATCAGAGCCTCCTGGGCATCACCCCAAACTCCTCTCTCTCCCTGGCCTCCCATAAACCCCGGCAAGACTTTCTTCCCGCCCATCCCTCTATTTGCGCCCCCCTCAGGCCTGAGCACATGCACAGCTCACCCGGACCCCAGAGTCTCCCCCAGCCTCATCCCTCTCATCTATGCTCCTCCAGATGGTCGGCATGATCCTCTCGAAGCACGGATGTGGGCAAGCTGCAGCTCTTTTTAAAATCATTCCAAAGGCCCCTACTATCTACAGCAGAAAGTTCAAATTGCTTATCATGGATGAACAAGGCTTTCCCTCTGTTTCCAGCCTCATTTCCACCTCCAAGGACCCTGTGTGTGAGCCACCCTGAACTCCCCTGCCCCAGGTACCAGCTGACCATCCACATCTCCATGCCTTTGAATGTATTGGTCCTTCCTTTCCTTGCTCAGCAGGAAGATCCTTACTCACTGTGCAGAGCCCACCCCAGTGGGCCAGCGTGTCTCTCTCTGGCCAGCCTTCTCCAGTGGATGGCTGGGGACGCTCATCCACGCTCCCTTCCACATTTTGAAAACAACGATTATACAGTCTGTTGCCAGACTCCCCCACTAGCCTCCTTAAAAGTGGGCACTGGGTCCTCAGCACTTAGGACAGTACCCCACACCCAGCAGGGGTGAAGGAGTCCCTGTGGACACAGTTACCCTCAAACTCTCTCAAAGCAGCCACTTGCTTATCTAACAAGAGTCGCCTCTTCCTTCCTTCTGCGGCTTTACACAACATTCTTCTTCAGTTATAAACACACAGGTAGTATCTCTGTGCTGTTTAAAGCATTGCAAGGCTTAGTGCAGTGCCAAACCAGAGGGTTAAATATTCGTGATTAACAATAACCTGTCTGTGTTCACGCACGTGAGGGAACACCAAGTCAGGCCTGCAGCATCCAATGTAGAGACGCTAAAGCCGGCGAATGGTGGTGTTACCTGAGAAATACGTATGACAAAAAGCCTAAAATCCCGGTCTTCTGGATGGCCCTAAAAAAATGCATGTAGCTGGTTATGATTCTGCATTTCCTTCCTAAAACTCCCACACTACATCAAAATCACAGTGACTAAACGTGCATATCCTGTACTGCATTTTTCATAGTGTGAACTGTGACCCATTGCGGGGTTGTGACACCAGTTTAATGGATTGTGACCAGTATTCTTTTGTTAATAACAACAATTTTACAAAAAATACATCACATGTGTATTTTTTTCGTGAAACTTTTGTTTCAGTTCTATACCTGGTAGGTCATGATATAAGATGTATTCCTTACTCTAAATTAGCTAGGATGATTTGAGGACACTGCTCTATTCTAGAAAAATTGGGAGCTTATTGAAATATGGTGCTACCCCTTGTGTTCTTGACATTGAAGTCTCTACAAAGCACTGGAAATTCCAAAAGCCAGAGAAACGACAACTTGGAACATCCCTAGGACCAGTGACCTTATTTGAGCACGGCAAGATACTCAGCAACTACCAGGGACTGAAAGGCTGGGTGGGGTTGTGTTTTCCCACTTGTTCCATACTCGCTGAGCATCTTTCACTGCTAGAGACTACGTGGGGCGTGTTCATCTGTGCTGTATCATTTACTCACTACAGTGGTTACTGAGGCAGTTCATTTTGCCTAGGAGGAAGCTGACCTGAGAGGGAGTAGATAATTTGCTCTGGTGCAGAGTACCAGAATTCTAAATGGCCGAGCTGGCATCAGGCTCTCCTCCCTGTTAGACCCCAGTAATTCAGCACAAGCCCTCTAGCCCACCGGGAAGTGGAACTGATCATGCCTTCCTCTTTGATTAAATGATTTTGCTTTTTGCCTCTTCTGTCTATTTCAACCACAGTAGCGCTTACATGTATCTGTTTTACTCATTCAGTTTCCAGATCAGATTTGACTTCAGGAAATAATTCACTAAACCAAACCAAACCTTGCCAAACCGGACAGCCCTGTGTTAAACAATTCATTGAAGCCTTTGGGTTTGCTAAGAACTAATTTCTGAAATTTGCACATTTACAGGTGCATATAAAGAGCGGATTACAAATAATTTAGAATCATGTAGAAACTTCCATGGACTCTCCACTGAGCCCCCCAAACCTCTCCCCAAGACCTACTCTACTCTTCTTTGAGCTTCTTCAACCACATGTAGGGCCCTTTTCCAACCTATCCCACCCCACTCAACAGCTATTCAGCAGGTAAGACCCACTCAGCAATTCAGATCCTTAAAAACAGAGGCCACCTAATGTTTTCCTAGTATGGTGGGGTGGGGATGGCGGAAGGCGCCAGCCTTAACCTTCCCAACCCTCTCCCTGGATGTGAGTGGGTGAAGCCTGAGTCTGATCTGATCTGCTTGTTCTTTCACAGCCCTGGTTCCCCAGCACTCCCTGGCTCCTGGAGTCCCCTTCTGGTCTTTGCAGCTGATTCACTGAGCAAAGAGTTCGAGCAGTCTCTGTCTGCGGTGGCTCAAGGACTCTCATAAGCTCAGAGCCATCCTCACTGACGACAATCCAAGGCTCAGCACTCCATTTCCAGTGCTGCTCCTGTTCTTAATGCCTTTCCTAGTTCCTGCTACTGAGGAAGTCCTTTACGCAGCGAGGCAGTCTCCTGGGCTCCCATGAACTCTGACACCATCTGCAGACAGTGAGGGAAGCTGCTGCATCTGTGCTGGGGGCTTTAGAGAATTAATGGCTTAAAGCAGTAAGAAGAACATCTTCTGGGCTGAGTAGTCCTTGAAGACTCCCATGTGATTCAGAAGTCCTTTCCTTGCCCATTATTCCCTTTCTTGCTTTCAAGCATGTTCTCTGGCAGCGGCAGCTGGAGCTAAAAGCTATTTCCCTGTAACAAAGCACAGCTTTCCCAAGGCCTTCGCTATTAACACTTCGGTGCCCACTGACGTGCGAGAGCAGCAGCGGGATGGGAGTGGCGCAGCGGACGCGCTGTGTGGGACAGCTGTGATTCTGCTGGACTCGGTGTGCGACAGTGGGATCCCAGATTTCCCCTTGTCGTCCTGAGAGTGTAGGGCTGCCCTGAGTTACTATTTCTTTCGCTACAAGGATCCCTGGATCCTTAATCCTGATAAAAGGTTTTGTATTAGGCATGCCCACATTCACATCATACTTGAGAAGCAACGGAACTGTCACATTATCTTAAAGTAGGATCTGAGCCCTTAGTGCCAGTCCTGGGAGTGGCCATTTTGCAACTTGAAGGAACAAAAAACTTAAAATGCAAGTGAGAGATCAGATTCTGTCACTTCCAACTATTCACCTATGAATGCACTGTTGGCTTCACCTGCGGCTCCAGGGGGAGAGGCAGAACTGCAGCTCTGTGGCTGCCTTATGTGCCTTAAGGTCCTGTGATGCCATCTCCCAAGGGCTTCAAGTATCAACACATTCCTGGACCTCAGTGCAGAGCGGAGCCAAACTCCCACACCTTCACCCCAGATAGACCTTCACTCCAGATAGACCCACCCTGCCAAGCTGAGATCCTGCTTGCTTACTACCTCAATCCTAAAAGTTTTCCATGAAGAGCTCTGCCATCATTCTAAGAGAAGCCCATCCTGATCCTTGCCTTCACTCTTGGCTTCTTTGGAAGAGGCTGAATCTGCAGCGACGGTCACTGCCCCCGGAGGGGGGCTCCACTTATGACCCCTGTATGGAAGCTTCCAGAACTAAGAAGGGAGCACTGGTCACTCCACCTCGCAATCTTACTTACAGACCCTATGGGCTCCATGCCCATCTTCCCCTGCAAATAGGTGTTGCCTGTTCCATTCAGCTCTGCTCCTCAATGTGACCATGACTCCAGGCAACAGAGAGGGAGAATGCAGGTAAGGACCAACTAAAAACACTCCGAATCTGCATCTCCTCGCCCCCTTCAGGGACTTCATTAAGCACTAGTATTAGGAAGGAAAATTCCAAATGTTTACATTGCTTAATTTTAGTCAATTTGAATCTCTTTGGATGGCATTTTGTTGATTGGCTTTATGACCTTCTAGTAAACTTTCTAAATCTGGACACTTACCATCAATATGTACAGTATTTAAGCACACGCAGATCCTCAGCTACCTCATTCATAACTGCTTCTCCTTCTAATAGTCTGAGCACAGCTCATGGTACCACACCCTAAACCATTACGCATTTTGTAATTACTCAGTGAGTTTTCCACCCATTTCCTTATTTCAAAGCATTTGAATGATCACTGTCATCACATTTCATGTGCTTAACTCGATTTGAAATGGGGAAAAATATTTAATTCTACCACCACTGATCACAGGCTTTAAACATATAACTGAGCTTTAGCTCATAAATAAAAATAAAATAAATAAAGAATGGGATTAGAAGATAATGTTAGAGTTGCTAAAATACTGTTATTAAAAGAGTAGAGATTTTTATTTTCATTCTTCACAGAGGAATTGTAGCACATGATAGGGACTTCAATAGGAAACGACAGGCATGTGACTGCTTTTCACCCTTGAACAACTGTGCCTTTATCAACCCAAGGGGCCACCAGCTGCTATGGAGCAGCCCACAGGTCCTTCAGGTCCATACGGAGTTTGAATTTCCCTTTACAAAATAGGATACAAACACAAAAGGAAAGTAGTTTTCCCCCTAATTTTTTTTTTCCCAAAGATTTCATCCACTTAATTGAGAGAGAGAGAGAGAAAGCAAAAGAGAGAGAGAGGTGCTGGGGGAGAAACAGAGGGAGAGGACAGTGGGAGAGCAGACTCCCTACTGAGCAAGAAACCCAATATGGGGTTGATCCCAGGACCCTGGGATCATGACCTGAGCCAAAGTCAGGCAACCCTCCCCCTAATTTGATACAGTAATATTTGTGCCTCATTAAGAGTGGAGAGTCTCTCTTTTAGCTATAACTGTTTCAAGAGATGAGATAAGCAACCAAACACTGATGATGTTTCCTTAGGAAAACTTCACTCAATGTCTACCATGTGCCACGTACTTTGGTAGGTCCTAGACATACAACAGTGAGCAAGACAGAAGAGCTGATCTCATGGCAGCTTCGAGAATGGTTCTCTTCATTCCAAGGGAACACCAAATGGGTCAGGAGTAGGGTGGGTGTTTACCAGAGTCCAGATAAGATGTCTCTGTTTCAAACAACAGAAATCCTATCTCATATTGCTTACCTAACAAAGGGAATTTATATGCTTACATATTCATAGAGGTCAGAGGTAATACTATATTCGGAAAAGCTTGATCCAGCAGCTCAACCATAGGATCAAGGGTGTGCGTTCTTTTTCTCTCTCTGTTTTGCCACCCATGGGGTTGAGCTCACCCTACACCTATCTTCTAGAGCTGCAAAAGGGCCACCGCTGCTGCTGGGGTATATGCTTCTTAGTTTACATCCAAGAGGAAAGATAGCATCTATGTCCAAGCATTCACACCAAATGTTCTCCAATGCTCTCTGACTGAATCAGTTTATGCAGTGCTAATCCCCATGGTTGGCCTGACTGGTTTAGCCTGGGAACAGGTCATAGTTTCATCACTAGAAGCAAGGATGGAGTCAGGCTCCCTAGAATCCCCAGTGAGAATCAGAGCTGTCAGAAAGAAGGGCTGATGTTGGGCAGGCAATTAATAAACGTTCACACTGTCTGTGGGCACCTACAGAACTGGGCAAAATCCTTGTCAGCTCTCCTGCTTCTTACTCTTGGGGTATGAGAATTAAAGCCATCTACCCCAAGACAGTTAACTGTCTAAAGAATACGCTCTATGTTCGCTGGACTTGCAGGTGGGTTAGTGGAAGATCCTGGAGTCCCTTAAGTGAAGTTCAGTGCCTTTCTCTTCTCACTTCAGCCCTCAAAGCCCTTCTCCACCCCGACCCTTGGCCACACTCTTGGGTTTCTGTTTGCTGGGTGAACTCAAAGGTCATGTTTAAAAGGTCAGTCTCCTGAGAACTGAATGAAGAACACATTTGATAACTGAGTCTATGCTTCCTAATGGAAAGAGAGATCTCCTGGCCGCTCTGGATTGGAAATATCTGAGTTGATACCATGCCTTGTAGGATTTTGCCAACTGGGCAGCAGAATTTTTGCTGATTTGGCTGGGTATTGCACAAACTAAGCTTTATCACCACCTTAGGTCCCCAAGCTGTGACTTGCCCAGAAGGGAAAGGTTGTAAATCAGGTTCAAGAGTCACCTGAAGAGTCATTCCTTAAAACTTATGGCAAAAGAAGAATGCCCCTGGGTTTGCTCAGGGGCCAAAGATAGGCAACAGGAAGAGGAGACTGTGGGGAGAAGGAGTGAGGGTTAGCAGCGTGCACTCAGTGACACACATGCCATGCCCATATTTCAGGTGCTATGTCAGACACTTTGCCCATATTTTATCCTTTAATAAGAAGACCAACCCAAACAAGAGAAGGTAAGAGAAAGGAGGGACAGAAATGAGGGGTGCAAGCTACAGATGTAGGTTACCACCCAGAAAGGCGTTTGTAAACGAGCCCATGATAATAGCTACAGCTCACCCTTAATAATTTAAAATGTCTTTCACCTACAATTTTCACAGCAACTCTGCAGGGAGGGTATGCTTATTCTAGCTTTGCTGTGAAAACCGTCCAAACACAGGCCTGTTTCCACCCAGTCAGCCACGCTTGCTGAGCCTGCTCTAAATACTTTCTACTTTCCCACTTCTTCAAATCTCACTCCCCCAAATGAGACCTGACTTGTTGGGAAATGAGGACAGAAAAAAAGATGTCTCTGCTTCTGAACGCTGACTTGCATTGTTCTAGTAGCCTGGGCAACTAGATGGGTTTTTCACTCTCCCCGAATACTCAGCGTAAGACAACAGTGGCACTTACCATTGTCATCTGCTATCCTGCTATCCCGGGTATTGTATCTGACTGCTTCCAGCTGCTTTCTCAGCAGTGAGCCCCCCTCACAAGCTGTCTGCTCTCCGGGGCACACATCCCTGCACTTGGGCCTCACCCTGCATGGCTCACAGCATGAAGTCTCCCACCATCCCTTCGGGGACCCCTGCTTCTGCCTTCTCTGCTTTATCCTCTCTGTCATCTCCTGTGAACAGAAGTAAATGAGTACTTAAACACTTCGGAGCACAGACGTCTTCCCTGGTGTAAAAAAAAAAGAAAAAAAAAAAAGAATACGCTCTATGTTAACTTGACTTTATTCTTCTACTGTCTTCCTTAACACAACTTTACTATTCCTAGAGACCTTTGCCAAGTGAGATAAAACTTGTAAATAATATCATTGCTCATTAAATGGAGTTCTCAAAAGATCACTGGTTGGTTCTTCCTTAGAGAGCATCACAAGACAAGTTTATACTCTAAAACTCTG
The DNA here is from genome assembly GCF_002288905.1 of Enhydra lutris kenyoni. Lineage (NCBI taxonomy): Eukaryota > Metazoa > Chordata > Mammalia > Carnivora > Mustelidae > Enhydra > Enhydra lutris. The sequence continues at coordinate 6,667,161 of NW_019154152.1, forward strand.
TTTTTCTCCTCCTCCTCCTCCTTCTTCTTCTTCTTCTTTTTTTTTTTTTTTTTTTTTTTGAGACAGAGAGAGAGTGAGAGCTCACAGGTGAGTGTGTAGGTTGGTGGGGAGGGGGTAGGAGGGGAAGGGAGAGAATCTTAAGCAGCCTCCACACTTAGCGTGGAGTCCAAGGCGAGGCTTGATCTTACGACCCTGACATCATGATCTCAGCTGAAATCAAGAGTCGGATGCTAAACCAACTGAGCCACCCAGACACCCCTACCCCCAAACTCTTTGGATCTTGGCCTCACAATCCTCACCCTGCTGTGTCTACTTAAACTATCACATCCTGATCTTTATCCAGTTCTAACCAAGCTCCCCTATTCTGTACCAGGCGAGCAGCAATAAACTCAGCTTTGCACTACCAAACAGGTGATCTCGTGATATTTAGGAAGCAGCATTCAATCGGCGCAGCTCCTGACAGACCTCCACGTTTGGTGGCCTTCCAGACATCCGCCATCCTCTGCCAAGATGCGCTACCCCTGCTCTAGGCCCCTTAACCCAGGAAGTTCCCTTTTATCCCTTCTTTCAGAAGTTGGCAGGAGGCATTCATTCTAGCACATTGCGTCTGCGGGGGAAGAACTAGCCCACTGGCCCACTGTATAAACCATCACCTCTGAATGCCATTCCTGGGGATGGAAGATTGCTGAAGGTCCAAGCCCACTGTTAACCACTTTCTGATTTAATTACTATTCAAATGTGCAGCAGATGCACTCCAGGTCAGTGACTGCTGGGGCGAGGTCATTTTTGAATGAGAGGAGAGTCAAGATGCAGTTGACTTTTTGTTCAGGCAGAAAATGTTATTTTCTAACACATTATTATCTCCTATACCTCTAGTGTTGCTCCCAAATGTTTCCATGTTTTGTAAGATTACTATCTCTACAGATATTCAGAAGAATGCTGAGTTTGCATCCCAGTTAAAGGTAAGAAAATATTTGGTGTCTTTTCTTTTTATTTCTTCTTCTTTTTTTTTTGTTTTTGTTTTTGTTTTTTTTGTTTGGTATAGCTAATTCAATACAAGAAAGAAGACTTGCTTGGGAGCTACTGAGTGCTCTTGCCTTTGTCTGCTGACCATTTTCCTTCACCAGCTGGAAATCCGATGCCCCATTAACACTAACCATGCCTACTTGTCCCAACTGGCTGCTTCTAACAACTGGCACAGATTCTAAAAGGTTTATTAATGTTTTTCAGATCCCAAATATGTAGGATATCTTTATGTTCTTTGCAATTGGTTTTGCTTCAGTGACCCTACAGGTTTTATGGATACTGGCATGCTAAATCTCACCAATAAAAATAGTCTATTTTCTGAAAAACAATCTGAATTAAAAGTCCTTTATTTTGTCTAAAAATATTTTTCTGCTATTTTTTCCTCTTTTTTATCATCACAGACACATGGAGCGAATCATTACATTGTATAAAACCACTGCTAAAGTGTTTCCCTGGTGAGAAAAGCCAACTATGGACTCATGTCCTTGTCCCTCCCGATCAGTTCTCATTCACCTGTTTACCACTCATCATAGATGTCTTTGTGGTGTTTCTGCTTCCTCTGTCTCTTATATAAAGAAGACTCTGAAGTACTCTAGCATCCAGCTACCTACTCAGCTTGAGGGGCCTTTCATGATTTACTCTGGTGCCCCATTACTGTTCTGAAGATTTCTCAATTGCACTCAAAATTATCACCAGATGGCAGTTAAAAAAACACAACAAAAGAAACAATAGGCCCCAAATGGAGTCAGTTGTGCTAAAAGCCCCACGTCAGCAAACTAAGACTTAATACCTAACCTAACTGCAATTTCAACCTCTCCCAGAGGTTGTGGGTCACATCCCAGGGATGTGACCTTTAACCAGTCAATCCGGACTGACCTGGGCAGCACTCATGAGGTAACCTGCCCAACCCCTCTCTCCCCTCAAAGGAAGGTGGTCTTGCTGGAAACAATCCACTCTTTGCAAGAACAACTTGCTTGCTTCACCTCCTTGGGCTTCGAGAAGGCTTCCACTCAGAGCTCCTTTCCATCTGCCAGATGGCGTGCTGACCAATTCATCAATCACTGGGTAAAGTCAGTAAGATCTTTAAATTTACTCAGTGCAATTTTGATTTTTTAAACGGTGGGAACAAAGGGAGGAAATGACCTCTTCTCGTATCCTTCTCCTAAATGGAGAAAAATTAATCAAAACTTGGAGTTTAATAAGGGCCATTTTCATGTGAACAGCCCACTGCAAATTCAGCGTCAGTACCGTTTATTCTCACCCTGAACTGACTTCTACTTTGGACTCTGTTGAATGGAAAATTGTGGAACTTTAGAACTAAAGGAACCCAGATACTTTCACTATATGTCTCATTCTTTCATTTACTCATCCATCCATCCATCCATCCATTCTTTCATTCATCAATACCTATGTAACAGAGGCAGTATTTCCATTCTCTGCCAATCACGTGGTTCCATGCAATGAATCCATGCCATGTATTCCTATAAGCCAAGGGCAAATAACACAATGTCAATCATCAGCGAGTCCCTCATGAAACAGGAATCTGGAAAGCCAGGACTTGTTGAGAGACAAGAGATACATCTAAATTCCAAACGTTCCCATGTTGGGAGGAAACCCTAGATATCTGAACATAAGGTGTAAGTGGAGAGGAATCATGCTGGATATAAAAGATATGTAAGCACAAGGAATCAGAGGTGCTCCACCACCCCCCCCCCCCGCCAAAAGAAAGACGAGATATAGCTTCAGTGACCTAAGAGAAGTCATTTTAGGTCCCCAGCTGTTTTCCCTGATCTACCATATCAGCCCACTTCCTGCACAACTTCCTAGGAGGTGGCAGAATTGGAAAGAAATGCAAAAACCACTCCTGTCTACCAGATTAGGAAACAGCCTGACCATATCAGAGACCATCAGTCACTGGTAAACCCCCCCCAGTGCTATTTCAAAAGTAAGCAAGGCCCTGCTCTGGGCTCCAAGATAAGGAGCCCAAGACTCCAGTTGGCTTATATTGCTCTTGTGGCCCAGGAGCATACCCACAGCCCCTTCTCCTTGTCTGACAGTTACCTCTGCTTCACTAGCTGATATGTCAACGTATCAGCCCCTAGAAGAAGCACGAGCTTCACTAACACAGGATGAATGTATAGACGTGTTTTCTAAGTATGTCTGCACAACCCTTGTTCGCCTTTACAAGTGAGGACAAAGCTCCCCTTTCTCAATATTCATCCTAAACTTTATTTAACTTATTTTTCTTTTTATCCTACACTTTAAATAAAAAGAACCTCCTCATCCTTGGTTGGTGGGGGAGGGCTTTGGAAGTTATGCTCTATGATCTTATTTGCTGCAAATGAAGTTTGCTTCGCATGACCACTCCCCAGGGTGTAGTCTCCATCTGTAACTCACCAAGGAGCAAACTCACATAAGTTTAGTTACAGAAGTTTCCACCAGCTGGGAGGAGGAAGTAGAGAGTCTTTGGCAGAAGAGATAGGGAGAGGGGAAGAGAGGCTCTCATGTGAGGTCCTGACTTCACCCCTCAGGCCCCAAATCCCAAGTTTCAGGTGGAGGAGGCTAAAGGTAGATGTGGTCCCTCTGTCAACACGGGGCCAGAGGAAAACGTAGAAATGGCCCCCATGGGGTGCCCAGCTGGCTCAGTGGGTAGATTTGTGTGGTTCTTGAAATCAGGGTTGTGAATTCAAGCCCCACACTGGTCATGCAGCCTATCTAAAAATAAAATCTTAAAAGAAAAATGAAAAGAAATGGTGACATAACTGAATGAGCATGCAGAGGGTGCCTGTATGTCATCAAGACTCCTGTAGCTCCCATGTGTCTCCGACGCTTGCAGGGTGTGGAAAGGAGGTGACTGTTGGCTGACAGGATTCAAGGGAGGTCCCGCAAGTGGGGAAGTGACCCCATACCAAGGCCTGCAAAGACTTCCCAGGTTTCCTAGGCCAGGCATCAAGTGAGAGGTGCTGACAGACCTCAGAGATCTATAGGGCTGGTAAGAGCCAAATCTGGGTTGGGTTAGTCTTGAAGGCGCCATACTCCCAAGAAGCAATCATGCCTGGCTTGTACTGTGAGGACAGGTCACAAGTTCCATGAACAGAGATCCTTAGCACAGGTAGTGACGGTGGCATCTGATGGCCAAAGACAAGAAGGACGATATCCCCAGTGAGACGAAGGCGTGCAGTCCGCCCCTGCCACTGGGCTTCCCTACACCTGGACACCAGCTTGGGAAGGATGAAGGAGAAGAGGCCTTGAGGAAGAAGGGAAATAACTATGGTAGGGAATTTGAACATGACATTTGACTGAATAAGCCAGAGAGACTGAAATAATCTAGAAAAGACCAGAAACATTAATTAGCAAGATCAAGATTTTTTTTTTTTACTTCCTTTTCCTTACCAGGATAGTATTCATTTTAGAGAATAAAGAAATTTACATTTTTGTACACTATTTTAACGTACTTTAAAGGCTCCTTGTTCCCTCAGTTCCCATCCAGACGAAGCATCTTGTTTTGAGACACTGAGAGCTTCTGTAGGATTATGTCTGGGGGTGAGGGGGATCACAACATGGGGAAGAGACTGCGCTAGCATGTAGCCCTCCAGGTGCCACTCCTTATTGCCTCCATTACTGCCCCTGACACGATTAGGCTCATGCTCACAGACCCAGTTCCTGAGCCACCCCTTCCAAAGGCAAAGCATGTGATCGCCAGCCTCAGCTCATTCCCTACTTATCAGAAATGGATTCATGGTATTTCCAAAGACCTGCGAGAGGGCTGCTATAGGCGCCTCAGCTCCTTCTGAGTGGCAGCACTTTCCAGCTCTCTCTGTCCTGTCCCTCAGCCCACAATCCACCTCCCCTTTCTCCCCACCCCCCACAACCAGTCTCAGTTTCCTTCTCTGCTGGTCTAGTCCTCACTGGGACCCAAACCCTGCAACAGACCCAAACTCCTTTGATAAGAACCTGATCTCTTGCTCAGTTCTTTCCAGCCAATACCTCCTCTTTCTGGAGAAACACTCCTTTTTCCTCAAATTTCTTTTTAATAACAATTTGCCCAAAGTGCTAAAGCCTCCGACTTCTTCACTTCAGGCACTGGCTCATATTTCTATGACCTCTGACCAACGGCAAAGCAGGCCGGGGGAGACCCAACCAGGGTGATCAAATGGGAATGTGTGTACCTCGAAGACTCCAGGAAGGCTCTACTGGGCACTTGATGAACACTTCCTAGAGCTGGTTCAAGGGCCTGTTCGTGTAACTCCCAGGGGAGTCTGGGTAACTGACGCTTGCTTTAGATCTACAGCTGTAAGTTTACCCCTCGAAGGAGGCTCCAGAGGGTGGTTGCTGAGTACTGTTCAAGCCACACCTGTCCCTCAGCTGTATGGGACTGTTTAACTCTGAGTGGCTGGGGGCCCTGGGCTCAGCGAGGTAGCACTGTAGACTAGCAGACCAGCCAGGAGCAGAACCCCATTAACCTCAGAAACGCATATGTATGAGATGCTGAGCATGGAGAGAGGAGACTTATCCACACCTAAGCACAGCCTGAGTCGGACTCTGGGGTTTAGAAGCTTATCTCTCTGCCAGTCAGGATAATGTTGCTGATCTTCACTCTATATTCTGATTGGATATTTGTCTTCTCACTCTTTTAGAAAAGTAAAATTTTATTTAGCCCAATAGTGTCTGTGTCTGGGCCTCCCATGAGCCCAGGTCACTACTCCACACTACACAGGTTATGCGGCACTATGGTGGGAAGCGATGAAGACTGGGAACGATTTTGATTCCTCTTGCTGGGGTTCATGATGGAGGCCAGCTCCACAGGCAGGAGGATGGGAAAGGTGCTGGGATGGGGCCAGGCCAACACCACCTTCTCTGTGATATACCGGCAAGGGGGCTGCGATGGGAGCTCCAAGAGCTCGGTCCCCTCCCAAGGCCCTAAGGAGGGGCTACTCCTGCCCTCAGGTCCCGGGCAGCCAGCTCTGGGAGAGTCTGCACCGCTTCCCAAGCCTTTGACATCATGGACAGTAAAGGGAGCTGTATTGGCTGACCTTTGAGTGTGCAGTGAAGCCATCCAGAAACTCTGCGAGAGAAATGGATTTTTTAACTCATTGGCTTTGAAGACTCCATCTGCCACCTGCCCTGGCAAGGTCAGGGTGTGTTGGAGGCAGCCTGGAGTCGGCTGCCAGATCTCTGCAGGGCTCAGGGTTCAGCCCTGACCTGGTCCCTCAGCCCCCAGCAGTGAGGAGCTTCTGCCAGCTCAGCCTCCCTCTACACTAAATCCTAACTACCCCATATTCTCTCTCTTCCCTTTCTCTCGTTCATTCACACCTGCATGCTTACATACACATGCACACACACAGGACTGTGACTTAATCGCTGTTTTTGTCTTAAAGCAGAACATTTAAACATTCGTAGAGTATCTAAGAAGAGAGGAGAAGAAACAGAACTTCAGTATGAGCATCTGCGCCCAGTCACGCCTCAAATGACCCCTTCCCCGGTTCTGAGGTGATGGCTCCCCAGGATACCGGGGATGGGGGACTTCAGCCTCCCTTTCATGCTCTAGGACAAACACTGTGGATGAGAGTCCCATGAGGACACATGGCAGTCCCTCCCCAGGTGGGACACATATAATAATAACCATGACAGAAAACCTCATGGAGTGTTTCTTATGTGCCCACCACTGTGCTCCCCATCCAGCCATTAGACTGTTTACTCGTCACAGCCTCCCTTGGGAGATACATGCTATTGTGGCCACTGTGCAGATGAGAAAACTGAGATTCCGACAGAAACCCACAGGTTGTGGGTGGCAGCACAGGGATATAAACACAGGCCCATCCCAGTGAGCGTCTCCACCCTCGGGCTCCGGTCCTCCTGCCTCCATCCTCACAGCTGTCCACACAGCGCAGTGACCTCTCCAATCCTGCTTTTCATCTCAGCTGGTACCAGTGCCCCAATTCTGCTAGCTGCACCTTTATTTTTAAGAGGGAAAGTATGGCTTCCGCTCTGGGGATGGATATGGAGTCCAGGACCCGTACTTCGAAGAGACAGGATGCCGTGGGACAGAGAGACCCTCATCTCCCAAAGGTGCCCAGGCACGTGGTTCCATGGCAGCAGGTGAGAAAACCCCATCACGCCAGCTAAAGCCATTCTAACTGCTGCAACAAATGACTCCCCAAGTTTCGGTGGTTTAACCCCAAAAGCAAGGATTTCTCACTCACACAGCTGTCACACACACATTTGTGAAATGCCAAGTGCTCGGAGTTTAGGGACTATCTCCTAGGTTTGCAAAGCCAGACAGCGCTTCTTCCTCAGCTGCCAAGGCAGCTTCCAAAGTGTGCTTTCTAGACTTCCCATTGGGTACCATGCATGAATGGCCACTCGGGGCTCATGTGCAATGCCCCACCTGTCTTTCCTCCCCAGCAAGGGCGTTGAGAGGGAGCTGCCTATGCACCAAATTGGGGCTCCTGTCTCAGCCCCACACCACACCCCTAAACCCCACTCCTTTCCCATCCTGTGTCCTGAGAAATGGAGAGCTCTGAGACCCTCCAGATTATAAGCAAGAATTAAAGTCAGCAGAGACTCATAAGTGTGCAAAAAGTCTATTATAATTGCTCTGATGGCCATGCTACCAGCAGACGCAGGTGATTATGAGCCCCCACACCAACTCCTCTGAGAGCCCCACCAGGAGCTGGAGAAGCAAGGGGCAGCTGGGGCAGCATCCGTCTCCTAGTTACTTCTCAGGTGGTTCACAGGGATAGTGGGTCTCCCTTAGGGATTAATTTTGAATCCAGGAAAGAAAGAGTCCTAGCTTTGATGGCCCAGGGCAGAGGTATCCATAGGGACCTGTAAATTAGGGGACCCTAGGTGCTGCTTGAATACACTCAATGGCCTGAAGCTTAGACCAGTGCATAAGGCCTACACTGCTCTTCTCCTCCCAGCACCGCCTCCAACAAAGGGAGACTGTCCCTTCCTCCCCAGGCCCACAGCCTCTCCACAGCTTCCCAGCATGTCAGCTTTAGCCTGGCTCTCCTGACTCTCAATGGCGGCAGAGCCCATACTGATGAGGCTCTTGTCTTGGCTGTTCAGGTTGGCTTTTGGAAGAAACAGAGCTACCTGCACTGGGAGAATAAGAGGAAAGTTCTCTGCCTGGAACCCATGCTCCTTGGAGTCTAGGTTCCCAGGGGCTCCCTGCCCTTCCCTTCCCAAGAGCAGGAGGAAGAATGCTACGTGGACAATCTCACCTCCCTCCTTTGCACTTCAGTAGCACCTGATGTGGATGTTAATGCTTATGACTGGGCATTTTAATGATCCGTTTGCGTGCCTTCTTCTGCCTCTCTGGTATCTATAAGCTCTTTGGAGGAAGGTTTCTTATTCCCATCTGTTTTCTTTATCCAATATGGCATTTCATTCTCACAAATGTTACCTAATGAATGCAATTTGTTTTTGAGAGATTGAGTTAGTAAATAAATAAGAGAATGAGTCAATGGGCAAAGACGGATGGGGGAAGCATAAACGAGAAGTAAGTGACAGGGGAAGGGGATGGTGAGTGAATCAAGGAAGGTATGGGGCAGAATGATGACTCACTGTATGCAAAGATTCACTCCTTTCTTCTTCCCTCCATACAGAACCCGGGTTTTCAGTTGGGCCTATTTCCACCCAACAAAAGCATACATTTCCCACGTGTCCATACGACTGTTCTGTGACTAAGTTAAATACAGGTAGATGTGTCGCAGGAGACATCAAGGAAAATCCTTTAATAGAAAATGTGTGTGCTTTTGGCTTTTGTCTCTTTCCACCTTTCTGTGACCTGGAAGATATGTCATGGTTGGAGCTTAGCAGCCATGTTATTCAATGAGGTAACCCCAAAAAACAAAAAACAAAAACAAACCTGTACTGTGACAGTGAAGCAGAAAGACAGAAGTCTAGGTCTCTATTGATCACAGAGCCACTGTAACACCCTAGATTGCCTTCTTCTGGACCTTTAGAAAATTTTTATTTTATTTTAAATATTATTTATTTGCTTATTTGTGAGAGAGAGAGAGAGAGAGAGAGCGAGCGCACGCACAAGGAGGGGGAGCAGCAGGCTCCCTGCTGACCAAGGAGACAGATGTGGGACTTGATCCCAGGACCGTGGGATCATGAACTGAGCTGAAGGCAGATGCTTGACCGACGGAGCCACTCAGGTATCTCTGGACCATTTTTTTTTTTTTTTTTTATGTAAGAGAGAGATTTCCATTGCATTTGTTGTTTTTGGGACTTTCGTCACATGTAGTTGAAACTGATTCTAAGCAGCTTGTCTAGGATCACAGGTTAATGCTAGAGCCGGTCTTGGAATCTGGGTCTCTGCTCTCCCAGTCTCAAGTTCTCTCTGATGCTCCGCATACACCTCCCTATGGCAACCTGAAACTCCACACTCACCTAGATCTTGCAGACACCTTCCAAATGTCAACCCAAAGCCACAACATGGAATCAGAGAATCCCGATCATTTTTGAAGACAAACAAAGCAAGGGATGAGTGATCAATGTTCAAAACCTACTAGATGGGTGGGGCGCATAGACTCAACCTTAGATTGAAGGCAATTTCCAACAGCCCAGGAAAGGCAGCCAGAGAAACCCATCGATGACCATAGACCCCGGTACACTCACACTTACGGTGGCTCCTGCATTTCAATAGCAAAGCATTTCTTCTTCCACAAAGTGCAACATGTGAGAGTAGGGTCTTACCTCCACCAGGGAATGCCAGTGTGCGATGGGCTTCCGAGGATACGACAGCATTTCACTCCAGTGGTCTCTGCCCAGCCTCTCAGCTTCGTTGCCTACTTGACACACGCCAATGATCTCATTATGACCTACACTGTGAAAATGGCCCACAATAATTTTTTCTTAAAATTCTGGTATATAAGAGCAACAGCTACTCAATTAAACTAGTAGGAATGAGGGGAAGGGTGGTTCTTTTCCTTCCCTCATTTAAAACTATAGGACAAGCTCAACAGCCAATAGAATTTGGGATCCAGTATTGTACTTAGGGGCACAGAGAGGAAGAGTAGAGTGTGGCCATCACACACCTTGGCTTTTGTAACACTGGAATGGCTTAGCTTGTTCCTGATGCATGCTAAGGATGACAACTCTGGTTCTAGAACTAGGTTCAAACTTATATAACGAAAGGGAGGCCATCTGAAAGGAGTTCCTTGCATTAATGGCTGCTCAAATTCCTGTCAGAGGTAACCAAGTATGGGTAAGGGAGATGCACCATGTAGGGCAGCCATGGTCTGGAGCTTACAAAGAGGGCAGGGTGGAGATAGCTCCTGGGTTTTCTTGCAACCCCTCTCTTCAGAGAACGTGCGTTCTCATGCTCTCCCTCCTTCCTTCCAAGCCCATCTTTGCTTCTTTGAGCTTACTTGATTTCCTCCTATAGAAAGATACTGAGCTCCTGTAACTTCAGGGCCAGTATTTCTGAAAACTTCAGGGTACATCCCTGACTTGGGACAATTTTTCCCCCTTAGCAGATTTTGGTTAGAAGTCGTCTGACTAACTAGAATGAAATCCTTTAACTCTTTGGGATCCAAACTCATGGGCTTTCTTTTTCCTTCCAGCAAAGATGAGTGGTTTTTTTCCTACTTGTACGTAGGGAGTAAGGGTGAGACATGGGTAGGGGAGTGTGAAGGATATTCGAGTTCACGCTCATTAAAATCAGTTGCATGCAGAAGCCCCATGAATTCTGCCATGGATTTTTCCAGGCAGATTCATGAGTTTACTGAGAATTGAATTGAAGCAGAGCTCATATAATCAGATTTGTCGATGCGGGAAACTTGGCAATCACTTGAAAAAAGCTGGCCTAGCTTTCCACGGTTGGTGGGCAATGGCCCCTCCTGTGGGCTGACACTATTGGTGTTGTGTTTCCTGCAGAGAAGACAGGATAAGGTCTATTGCCCGACGTGGGCTGTCACACCCCTGGGCTGCTGAGCCAAGCCATGTGTTCCCTGGCTTGGGAGACAGTTCTGCTTGACCTAGGCATCTGCTAGGAAGAGTGTTTGGGGTGCTGAAGCTGCCTTACTGACATTTCAGGAGTATGTGGGAAAATTCTTAGCTGCAAATAATATTTGTAAGATTATATTCGTCAGAATGATTTTTTTAATAATTGTGCCCAGACCACGTGGGAGGCTTCCAATTAAAAAGAGACTTTGCATTTCAGTCTAATGACTGGTTTAACATGTCCAATTCCCTGTTGGTACTTCCTTTGCATATTAAAATGACTGTTTTTCAAATCTGTCCTTTAAATACACAATTGGCTACAATGCAAGCTATAAATATCTTTTCTGTGCTGTATTAATTAGAAAGTCGAGCATCTTACACATTTTAATGTACCCTGTCATCCATACTGATTCTAGCATTTTCAAGAGAACATTTCTGTTTGCTTTCAGACTTAAGTGGATGGAAATGATCTTTATTAAACACACTGGGAGAAGGGAAAAAAATAACAGAGTTATGTATTTAGAAATGTTGGTGGTGTGGCTAAAGGAATCACTCTGCTATTTTGAGTGGAATCTTCCCACAAAGGCCCCACAAAGGAAGGATTGCGCGGGAGAAGATTAAGACCTGTGGGGCCCCAGTTTCCCAGGGTGAGATTCTGGGGAGTGTGCAGGGATGGAGACGGGAGGAGGAGGGAAGGAGGAGAGGATGGGGAAGGAGAGAGAAATGAAAAGGGGGACAGTAAAGAAGCACTTGGGTAATAGGACTCTTCAGCATGGTTTGGAAAATGCCTATTCCTTGTCAGTCAGCTTTCCCTGGGGCACTCCCCTGACTTGTTTCCAGCAGCCTGGGATGCCAGCCAGGCATCTGTGGCCCCATTCCCCCCCTGCCCTCCCTGCCCCAGGTGCAGCAGACCTGCCCTGAAAGAGAGCTCCAGGCATCTCACCGGTCATAGTCCATGACAGCTATGGCCAAGTGGATTTGGTCAATGTTCTCCGGAGGGACGTCAAAGACTATGGCTTCGTTGTAAACAGGGTTCAGAGTGTTCCTCTTGGTGGATGTTTTCCTCTTCTTCAGTCGTCTGCCATCACACATCAGCGATACTTTCACGTAGGGATCTGTACAACCAGGAGAAGCGGGGGTACTGTAAGGACAGATGTGGGTTCAGGGGGCAGTTTCATCAGAGTGGGGTTCCACAGTCGGTGCAATGCTGAAGTCCCTTACTTGCCTGGGGCCTGGAGTTTGAGGATTTTAATTAATATGATGCCTGGGCAGCAACGAGTTAGGATAATGAAGGCATTCATTCAAGAAAAAGTACAAGACTCTGTCTCCTCGAAGTGTGTGGAATTTAAAAGGAGTGTGAAAACATCTGTTATCAAATAAGAAAACGTTCCAGCTAGACTGACCTGCCGGGCTTCAATGGGGAGAGACGCAAAAGTATTTTCAAGACAGAGGAAAACAGGCTGCAGGCCCTGAACTCTGAGCCACCCCAGAGAATCTTCCTAGACACCATGTCTTTGGGAAAGGGACAGGGAGAACACCTAGATGACAGGGAGAACTTTGGGGATTGCAGAGCTGCCCACAGCAGCATGGCAAGGAAAGAAAGGACAATGGCTTGGTTGTGGTGCAACATGGGCAGAGGGGGACAGGTGACAAGGCTCTTTCCTGCTTCCAGTGAGACTTTTCTGGTTCCCCCTTACTCTCCTTCTGCTCAGTGGGGCATTCCCTCTCTCATCACCTGCACAACCACTGACTCCCCATACACTGTCCAGAAGGGACTCAGAGGACCAGGAGGGGCCACATCCTTTTTCCTCTGGGAAAAATACTAGAGGACAATAAGCAGACTACATTGCATCCAGTGTCCTTTGATTTCTATGATCAACAGCCAGTGGACTGGGTGTTTTACGACCACATTTTGGGAACCCCTGTGGAGGCTGTAAAATAGGAACTGTATATGCGGGCATTTTTTGTTATGGTTTAGAATTTAAATGTACATGTTTGATTCACTGGCAATAACAAACTACATTGTTCATTGATGAGTCTTTTATGAGGCTACAAGATTGTTTTTTTTTCATCTTCCATAGGCCTGAGATGGTGATTGCTTACGTAAGAGGAAAGACCCAGTTAGATAAACTTTACCAGCCTGTGCAAACTGTAGGACCAGTTCACAATTATGGTGAAGAAGACCTAAGAGAATAATAATGATTATTCACATTAGGTAGCATTTAGTATGTGCCCGATACTATTCTTACGTTTTTATGTGCATTAACTTACTTAATCTTACAACAACCCAATGAGCCAGATACTAGTATTACCCTCATTTTACAGATGGGGTATCCAAAGTGCAGAGAGGTTAAGGGACTTGCCCAGGGTCACACAGCCTAGTGCTAGGATTAAACCTAGGTAGTTTGGTTCCATGCACCTCGTGACTCTACCAGAGACTTTGTAAGGCTCTAGAACCCTATGAGGCAGTCTGAATTTGAGAATGTCCCACCTGAGGCTCCTGTTATGTCCATTGCCTTTAAATTCCTTGCTTTTATAATGGTAATGGTCAGCCTGCCAGCGGTTGGAAGATAGCAGAGGGAAAACATCAACTCTCCAAGATCCACATTGTCCTGTTGAGAAAGCAAAAAGGGACGGTTAGAAAGTGTCTGAGCCCGGAGTGCATAAGGATGGTTACGGGGCAGCACTGGAAGGGAAGCACTTCTCCTTTTGCTCCTCTTGTGAGTCCCCTGCTGTCTCTCCCTGACGTCAATCCCACGGAGAACCTATGCCTGGACTTTGGGGGTCCCGCCCTACGGAAGTCCAGCCCACCCTCAGAGGATGAGGCTGTGGAGCCCATTCAGGGCCTCTATCACCCTCTACCCAGCCCTCTGCAGCTGCACACAGGTCCCTGCAGTCTTGAATGCAGCCCCCAGAGCCTTAACTATTTCCCACATGGTCCCCCACATGGCTCCATTCATAATGCCGCCACAATCCCCAGGGCCCCCAGGACAAAGCTGCCTGAAGAAGGGCTCTGTAGGACTGCATGGCCCCACCAACAGCCCAGACACTCTCTGTACACAGCCCCGTGCGGCCTCCTGCAGCCTCTCAAACAGGACCCCACCCAGCCCCTCCCCACTTCCTAGGGAACTCCCCCCCCACACCCCCCGAACTTTCCCCACAGGCCCCACATCAGTCAGCAAAGTCCTCCCAACAATCACCATCCCTATGCCACCTTCCCTTACAGCTCTCCATTCTCCCCAACACAGCACCCCCAGGGCGGCCATAATACTTCCACACACTCCCGCAAATGCACACATGTGCCTGCACACACACACAGAGACACACACAGTCACAACCTTCCACCTGCCAGAGCACTGCACACAACCTGGTCACACACTAGGTGTGTAGGCCAACACAGAGCACCTCTAGACCCTAAAATACCGAGTCCCTACCATCTGGCTCTAGATAAGGGCCCTGCAGAACCACATGTGCCATCCAAACGCAGACACTCACCCAGCCCTGCCCATGTCCAGCCTCACACAAAGCCCTGTGTGGGCTCCCTCCAGGGAGATGGGTCGTGACCCTTTGCTGCTGGCCTTGGGACAGGTCGGGGGATTCCCACTTAACTGTAGCTCTGGCCTTCTCTTGGGGTGTCCCTATGGAGCCCCTGTTGCCCTCTGAGGGGGAAGACATCACCTCAGGCAGTGTATATCCATTCAAGTAGGTCAGAAGACATGGTTTTCTTTCTCCTTTTTAGCCCAAGGAGAGTGTTACCAGAAAGGGGGGAGGTGGGAAGCCAGTTTATTTAGTTTCAATTTCTATGATACCTAATGTTATCAAGCTGGGTGCCTGTGTCTAATTAATACAGTTTCATCCTGACAACGCTCTGGGGAGTCTGGGTTTTGCCTTCAATATCCACAGCCTCCCCTCCTCTTTCATTCTCCAAGGATGCTTCTATTTTTAGAAGCCAAGATTCAGCTTTGGAAGGTCACCTTGCCCAACCTCCCGGCCTTGACTGCTTCTGCAGGAGGATGAAGCAAAGGGAATCTGCTTGGTCGCTAAGGCAGATGGATTGCTCTGCATCTCTGTGTGTCACTTGCCTTGTGTAAATAAATGACCTCACTTGGCAGGCCAGGTTCTCCTGGATCCTGGAGCCCAGACCTCAAAAGACCCAGGTGGCTGGGCCTTTCTGTCTGGGGCAGAGTGAGGCGGACAGACAAGAATTCTATGGGAGTGGGGGTGTCACACGTGACAGGCACTGGACTGTTTCATGCTGCTGGACTCCCCATTGCAGGATGGGTGTCTGCTCTCCCTGAAGAGGGAGGATCTGACCCAGCTTCCTGCTGGTGGCACGGGAGAAAAGAGAAACAACAGCAGTCCCCACAAATTATCTTTATCCTTCTATACTCCCTGCCCTACTCCTTTGCCCTTTGACTTCTCCTGCCTGCCTTAAGCAGAAAAGGCAAAACACCTTTCCTCCCTCAGGGGGCTGTTCACTGCACCTACCTCACCACCCCCTCCTCTCCTCCTGCCCAGAAAAATCTGAGTTTGACAAAGGAAACAGGAGTGACTTTTTCTTCCCAACATAAATCCCATTAATAAATACTCACAGTATGGCTCTTTTGCTCATGAGTTGAAAGAAAAAAAAAAATCAAGCTTCAGACTTTGTGATACAGTATTCGAAAGGTCAACTAGGGCTAAAGTCCACATTCGTATTTCCAAAAACAACAACAACAACAACCCAAAATTAAAGACCAAATTAAGTTACCAAAGACAAAATGCTTGATTTGATTTCCAAGTGCTTTAAAAATAAAACAGTTAAGGGGCGCCTGGGTGGCTCAGTCATTAAGAGTCTGCCTTTGGATCGGGTCATGATCCCAAGGTCCTGGGATGAAGCCCCCCATTGGGCTCCCTGCTCAGTGGGGAGCCTGCTTCTTCTCCCTCTCCCACTACCCCCCCTGCTTGTGTTCCCTCTTTCACTGTCTCTGTCAAATAAATAAATAAATAAATAAATAAAATCTTTAAAATAAATAATAAAACAGTTAAGATTTTCTAAGTCATGCAAGTAAAAATGATAAAATTCAAATACAGAAATTTTTAGTGAAACAGTAAAAATATGCTTTTTCTTATGTATATGTACCATCAATGTCACTCCTTTTCCCAGAGTAACACTGTGAATAATCTCTATTTTTCTTTTTATCCACCCATCCATCCATCCACTCACTCCCTTATTCTTTTAACATTGGCTATGGTTGTGATGGTGGAGCACTGCTCTTTTCCAGGTGCTGGGAGCTGTTTTAGCAGTGGGGGAACATCACACTCTGTCCCTTAAGGACAGATGAGCTTGCAGGGATATGGAGCAGGAATTGAAATGGCACCTAATGTTAATTTTGCTTTTTTCCCACCAGCTGATGTTGATTTGGGGTCAAGAACCAACAGATCCCGATGTCTGCCAACATTCCCTTAAACCACTCGTTCTCAGTTAGAAGCAAATGTTGCTCTCCTGGGGGACATCTGGCACTACCTAGAGAATTTTTTACTGTCCCATCTGGGGAGGCAGGTGTTCCAACATCCAGCAGGTAGAGGCCAGGGATTCTGCTAAACATCCTACAATGCATGGGGCAGCCCCTCCCTGCAAAAAGCTATCTGGTTCAAAATGTCAATAGTTTCAAGGTTGAGAAACTGCCTTACACAGAGGTACTTATATTGTCCGTAAAATTTTTTCTAGAATGCTGATAAAAGTCAAATACAAAAGGGTAGTGGAGTATTTCGCTTCTTTTTTGCTTGACAAGAATCAGATATGCAGACTGTCACTGGTGGCTGTGTGCCCTGGGGGAGATAAGGGGAAGGAAAATGTCATGTAAAGAAATGCTTCATTTGCTCCTGCTTTGTGTGGCCAAGTTCAGTATTGTCAGCAAAATATATTGGGAATTTATAGCAAGTGGTGAGTGAATTCTCCACCTGCCAATCTGTAATGTGGTATGTTTGCCTGTAGTGGTCTATGATAGCTCTAGTTTTTGTCTAATTAGTGCACTTTTGTATTCCTCTTCCTAGATTCTTCTGATGAGCTCCTTTCCAATTCCATCTGCTGCAGGAATTCAGGCTTAGCAAAATAGTCATGCCCATGTCTGTTGTTGTTTATTCAGGGATGAATATGGAACCCAAGCAAGGCCACTTAGGGACCCTTCTGGGATTGAAAAATTGATACTGAAATGGAGGAATTATCATTTTATTGGGATTATTCGTTGAGAAGATATGAAACTAGATTTGTAAGGTTTTTGTACTGTATATAGCACACATAGTATAATATTACTTTAAATTAGGCTGTGTATGTTAAATATGTACACTATAAACCCAAAAGAAATGACTAAAATATTAAAAGGATGTATACCTAATATGCCAAAAAAGAAGATAAAATAGATGCTTTAAAAATATTAGATTAGGGGTGTCTGGGTGGCTCAGTGGATTAAGCCGCCGCCTTCGGCTCAGGTCATGATCTCAGTGTCCTGGGATCGAGCCCCGCATCAGGCTCTCTGCTCAGCAGGGAGCCTGCTTCACCCCCTCTCTCTGCCTGACTCTCTGCCTACTTGTGATCTCTCTCTCTGTCAAATAAATAAATAAAATCTTTAAAAAATATTAGATTAATCCAAAAGAAGAGAGAAAAGAAAGGGAAAGAGAATAAGATTAGAAGAGACAAATCTGACAGGAACAGAAAACAGACAATAAGATGGTAAGTTTAAACCCACTATTTCCACAAATACATTAAATGTAAATGATCTAAGCATCCAGATAAAAAGCAAAGATTGATTCAGTAAAATAGCAAGACTCAATTTTCTGGTCTCTATGAGAAATTACTTTGAATATAAAGATATAAGTAGATTAAAAGTAAAAGAATAAAAAAAGATATTCCATACTAACACTAATAAAAAAAATCTGGGGGGCGCCTGGGTGACTCAGTGGGTTAAGCCGCTGCCTTCTGCTGAGGTCATGATCCCAGGTCCTGGGTTCAAGCCCCGCATCGGGCTTTCTGCTCAGCGGGGAGCCTGCTTCCTCCTCTCTCTCTGCCTGCCTCTCTGCCTACTTGTGATTTCTCTCTGTCAAATAAATAAATAAAAATCTTTAAAAAAAATCTGGGGTGATTATATGAATATCAAAGTATAGGTCAAGAGCAATGAATACTACCAGGGCAAAAAGGATCATTTTATTATGATAAAGGGGTCAATTCATCAAAAGCATATAACAATTCTAAGTATTTATGCATCAGATAGCACATTTTCAAAATACACGAAGCAAACGCTGATAGAATTGTGAGGATAAACAAGTCAGAGGTTTGAATATTTGAACAACACTATCAACTGACTCGGTGTAACCAGTGGCATTACAAAAGTACTCACAAAACAGAAGCAGAACACACATTCTTTCCAAGGGCACCCAGAACACAAAATAAGAAAGACGATATTCTGGGTCACAAACCAAGTCTCAATTAAATTTGAGAAGATTCAAAGTGTATTTTCTGGCTGCAATGGAAATGAATTAGACATCAGCAACAAACAGGTACCTGGAAAAATCTCCAAATATTTTGAACTAAATATCAAACTTCTCTTTTTTTTTTTATATCACACTTCTAAATAACCCATGGCTCAAAGAAGAAATCAAAAGAGGATTTAGAAAGTATTTTGAACTGAACTGAAATGAAAGCATGACATATTAAAATTTGTGAAATGCAGCTAAAGCAGCCTTTAAGGGGAAATTTATAGGACCAAAATGTCTCTATTACATAAGAAGAAAAATCTCAAATCAATAACCTCAGCTTCCATTCTAAGAAATTAGAAGAAAAAAAGGAACGAAAACTAAAAAGGATAAATAAAAACAAAGTAAGCAGAAGAAAGGAAATAATAAATAAAATACTATAACGATGTAGACTTCAAACAATATAGTAATCACTAAAAAGTAACAGGTATAACAAAGCAAGACCCAAGTGTATATGCTGTCTACAGGAAACCCACTTAAAATATCATGACAAAGCTAAGTTATAAAGATTAAAAACAATTAGGTAAACACTACCCGAAAGAAAGTTTTAGTGACTGTATTAATATCAAAGAATATTTAAAATCAAGGAATAGTGCCAGGAAGGAAGGGCCAAATCATCAAGAGGACATAACCTTAAATGCGTATGTAATCTACCAACAAAAGTTCAAAATAACATTAAACAAATCTGAGAGAATTAAGAAGGGAAATAGGCAAACTCACAAGTGGAGTTGGAGATTTCAACACTGCCCTATCAGTAACTGACTGAACAAGCAAGCAAAAAAGAAGTGAGGATATAAAAGACCTGAGCAATAATATCAACTAAGCTGACCCATCATTTACTTTACCCATTATTACTCCATCTAATAACAACAAAATACATATTCTTTAAAATTATACACCAAGCATTCACCAAGATTAACCATGTTCTGGGTCATAAAAAAAAATTCTCATTAAATTCAAGAAGACTGGAGGTGGGAGTCAAGATGGTGGAGAAGTAGCAGGCTGAGACTACATCAGGTAGCAGGAGATCAGCTACATAGCTTATCTAAAGATTGCAAACACCTACAAATCCAACAGGAGATCGAAGAGAAGAAGAACAGAAATTCTAGAAGCAGAAAATCAACCACTTTCTGAAAGGTAGGACTGGCGGAGAAGTGAATCCAAAGCGATGGGAAGATAGACCGTGGCGGGGAGGAGCCGGCTCCTGGCAAGTGGCAGAGCAATGGAGCACAAAATCAGGACTTTTAAAAGTCTGTTCCGCTGAGGGACATCGCTCCAGAGGCTAAACCGGGGTGAAGCCCACGCGGGGTCAGCGTGGCCCCAGGTCCCGCAGGGTCACCGAAGGACCGGGGATGTCTGAGTGTCCCAGCTTGCAGGTATTAGAACGGGGAAGCCGGCTACAGAGAAAGAGCTGAGGAGTGAGCTCTCAGCTCGGGGTTACCTTGAACCGGTCGCAGGCTGGGTGAGCTCAGAGCGTGGCCGGAGGCCAGGGAAACAGTGATTGGATGCTATTCTCTGAGGGTGCACTGAGGAGTGGGGCTCCAAGCTCTGGGCTCCTCCAGGCAGAGATTGGAGGCCGCCATCTTCATTCCTGTCCTCCAGAACTCTACGGAAAGCGCCCAGGGAACAAAAACTCCTGAAAGCAAACCTGTGTGGAGTACTCAGACCGGCCCCTGGTAAGGGCGGTGCAATTCTGCCTGGGGCAAAGACACTTGAGAATCACTACAACAGGCCCCTCCCCCAGAAGATCAACAAGAAATCCAGCCAAGTTCACCTACCAAGGAGTGCAGGTTCAATACCAAGGAGAGCACGGAATCCCAGAGGAGGAGAAAGCAAAGCACGGAACTCAAGGCTTTCTTCCCATGATTCTTTAGTCTTGCAGTTAATTTAATTTTTTTTTCAATTTTTTTTCTTCTTCTCCTAAATTTTTTTTAACTTTTACCCTTTTCTTTTTTTAACTTTTTTAAACTAGTTTATCTAATATATATATATTTTTCTTTTTGTATTTTTTCTTTATTCATTTTCTTTTTTAATTGTTTCTTTTTTTTTTTCTGAACCTCTTTTTATCCCTTTTCTCCCCCCCGCCATGATTTGGGGTCTCTTTTGATTTGGTTAAAGTGTATTTTCCTGGGGTCTTTGCCACCCTTTTAGTATTTTACTTGGTCCTTCATATACTCTTATCTGGACAAAATGACAAGGTGGAAAAATTCACCATGAAAAAAGGAACAAGAGGCAGCACCGGAGGCTAGGGACCTAATCAATACAGACATTGGTAATATGTCAGATCTAGAGTTCAGAATGACGATTCTCAAGGTTCTAGCCGGCCTCAAAAAAGGCATGGAAGATATTAGAGAAACCCTCTCGGGAGATATAAAAGCTCTTTCTGGAGAAATAAAAGAACTAAAATCGAACCAAGTTGAAATCAAAAAAGCTATTAATGAGGTGCAATCAAAAATGGAGGCTCTCACTGCTAGGATAAATGAGGCAGAAGAAAGAATTAGTGATATAGAAGACCAAATGACAGAGAATAAAGAAGCTGAGCAAAAGAGGGACAAACAGCTACTGGACCACGAGGGGAGAATTCGAGAGATAAGTGACACCATAAGACGATACAACATTAGAATAATTGGGATTCCAGAAGAAGAAGAAAGAGAGAGGGGAGCAGAAGGTATATTGGAGAGAATTATTGGAGAGAATTTCCCTAATATGGCAAAGGGAACAAGCATCAAAATCCAGGAGGTACAGAGAACCCCCCTCAAAATCAACAAGAATAGGTACACACCCCGTCACCTAATAGTAAAATTTACAAGTCTTAGTGACAAAGAGAAGATCCTGAAAGCAGCCCGGGAAAAGAAGTCTGTAACATACAATGGTAAAAATATTAGATTGGCAGCAGACTTATCCACAGAGACCTGGCAGGCCAGAAAGAGCTGGCATGATATATTCAGAGCACTAAACGAGAAAAACATGCAGCCAAGAATACTATATCCAGCTAGGCTATCATTGAAAATAGAAGGAGAGATAAAAAATTTCCAGGAAAAACAAAAACTGAAAGAATTTGCAAACACCTAACCAGCTCTACAGGAAATACTGAAAGGGGTCCTCTAAGCAAAGAGAGACCCTAAAAGTAGTAGATCAGAAAGGAACAGAGACAATACACAGTAACAGTCACAGGCAATACAATGGCACTAAATTCATATCTCTCATAGTTACCCTGAATGTTAATGGGCTAAATGCCCCAATCAAAAGACACAGGGTATCAGAATGGATAAAAAAAACCAAAGACAATCTATATGTTGCCTACAAGAAACTCATTTTAGACCTGAAGACACCTCCAGATTTAAAGTGAAGGGGTGGAAAACAATGTACCATGCTAATGGACATCAGAAGAAAGCTGGGGTGGCAATCCTTATATCAGATCAATTAGCTTTTAAGCCAAAGACTATAATAAGAGATGAGGAAGGACACTATATCATACTCAAAGGATCTGTCCAACAAGAAGATCTAACAATTTTAAATATCTATGCCCCTAACATGGGAGCAGCCAACTATATAAACCAATTAATAAGAAAATCAAAGAAACACATCAACAATAATACAATAATAGTAGGGGACTTTAACACTCCCCTCAGTGAAATGGACAGATCATCCAAGAAAAAGATCAACAAGGAAATAAAGGCCTTAAATGACACACTGGACCAGATGGACATCACAGAAATATTTAGAACATTTCATCCCAAAGCAACAGAATACACATTCTTCTCTGGTGCAGACTAAACAGCATCCTTCTAAAGAATGAATGGGTCAACCAGAAAATTAAAGAAGAATTGAAAAAATTCATGGAAACAAATGATAATGAAAACACAACGGTTCAAAATCTGTGGGACACAGCAAAGGCAGTCCTCAGAGGAAAATATATAGCGGTACAAGCCTTTCTCAAGAAACAAGAAAGGTCTCAAGTACTCAACCTAACCTTACACCTAAAGGAGCTGGAGAAAGAACAAGTAAGAAACCCTAAACCCAGCAGGAGAAAAGAAATCATAAGGATCAGAGCAGAAATCAATGAAATAGAAACGAAAAAAACCAATAGAACAAATCAATGAAACTAGGAGCTGGTTCTTTGAAAGAATTAATAAGATTGACAAACCCCTTGCCAGACTTATCAAAAAGAAAAGAGAAAGGACCCAAATAAATAAAATCATGAATGAAAGAGGAGAGATCACAACTAACACCAAAGAAATACAAACAATTATAAGCACATACTATGAGCAACTCTATGCCAACAAATTTGACAATCTAGAAGAAATGGAAGCATTCCTAGAGACATATAAACTACCACAACTGAACCAGGAAGAAATAGAAAACCTGAACAGACCCATAACCAGTAAGGAGATTGAAACAGTCATCAAAAATCTCCAAACAAACAAAAGCCCAGGGCCAGATGGCTTCCCAGGGGAATTCTACCAAACATTTAAAGAAGAACTAATTCCTATTCTCCTGAAACTGTTCCAAAAAATAGAAATGGAAGGAAAACTTCCAAACTCATTTCATGAGGCCAGCATCACCTTGATCCCAAAACCAGACAAGGATCCCATCAAAAAAGAGAACTACAGACCAATATCCTTGATGAACACAGATGCAAAAATTCTCACCAAAATACTAGCCAATAGGATCCAACAGTACATTAAAAGAATTATTCACCACGACCAAGTGGGATTTATTCCAGGGCTGCAAGGTTGGTTCAACATATGCAAATCAATCAATGTGATTAACACATTAATAAAAGAAAGAACAAGAACCATATGATACTCTCAATAGATGCTGAGAAAGCATTTGACAAAGTACAACATCCCTTCCTATCAAAACTTTTCAAAGTGTAGGGATAGAGGGCACATACCTCAATATTATCAAAGCCATCTATGAAAAACCCACCGCAAATATCATTCTCAATGGAGAAAAACTGGAAGCTTTTCCGCTAAGGTCAGGAACACGGCAAGGATGTTCATTATCACCACTGCTATTCAACATAGTACTAGAAGTCCTAGCCTCAGCAATCAGACAACAAGAGGAAATTAAAGGCATCCAAATCGGCAAAGAAGAAGTCAAAATATCACTCTTCACAGATGATATGATACTACGCGTGGAAAACCCAAAAGACTCCACTCTAAAACTGCTAGAACTTGTACAGGAATTCAGTAAAGTGTCAGGATATAAAATCAATGTACAGAAATCAGTTGCATTTCTCTACACCAACAACAAGACAGAAGAAAGAGAAATTAAGGAGTTCATCCCATTTACAATTGCACCCAAAACCATAAGATACCTAGGAATAAACCTAACCAAGGAGGCTAAGAATCTATATTCAGAAAAGTATAAATTACTCATGAAAGAAATTGAGGAAGACACAAATAAATGGAAAAATGTTCCATGCTCCTGGATTGGAAGAACAAATATTGTGAAAATGTCTATGCTACCTAAAGCAATCTACAAATTTAATGCAATCCCTATAAAAATCCCACCCATTTTTTCAAAGAAATGGAACAAATAATCCTAAAATTTATATGGAACCAGAAAAGACCTCAAATAGCCAAAGGAATATTGAAAAAGAATGCCAATGTTCGTGGCATCACAATTCCGGACTTCAAGCTCTATTACAAAGCTGTCATCATCAAGACAGCATGGTACTGGCACAAAAACAGACACATAGATCAATGGAACAGCATAGAGAGCCCAGAAATAGACCCTCAACTCTATGGTCAACTCATCTTCGACAAAGCAGGAAGGAATGTCCAATGGAAAAAAGAGAGCCTCTTCAATAAATGGTGTTGGGAAAATTGGACAGCCACATGCAGAAAAATGAAATTGGATCATTTCCTTACACCACACAGGAAAATAGACTCAAAATGGATGAAAGACCTCAATGTGAGAAAGGAATCCATCAAAATCCTTGAGGAGAACACAGGCAGCAACCTCTTCGACCTCAGCCGCAGCAACGTCTTCCTAGGAACATCGCCAAAGGCAAGGGAAGCAAGGGCAAAAATGAACTATTGGGATTTCATCAAGATCAAAAGCTTTTGCACAGCAAAGGAAACAGTTAACAAAACCAAAAGACAACTGACAGAATGGGAGAAGATATTTGCAAATGACATATCAGATAAAGGGCTAGTTTCCAAAATCTATAAAGAGCTTAGCAAACTCAACACCCAAAGAACAAATAATTCAATCAAGAAATGGGCAGAAGACATGAACAGATATTTCTGCAAAGAAGACATCCAGATGGCTAAGAGACACATGAAAAAGTGCTCCACATTACTCAGCATCAGGGAAATACAAATGAAAACCTCAATGAGATATCACCTCACACCAGTCAGAATGGCTAAAATTAACAAGTCAGGAAATGACAGATGCTGGCGAGGATGCGGAGAAAGGGGAACCCTCCTACACTGTTGGTGGGAATGCAAGCTGGTGCAACCACTCCGGAAAACAGCATGGAGGTTCCTCAAAATGTTCAAAATAGAACTACCCTATGACCCAGCAATTGCACTGCTGGGTATTTACCCTAAAGATACAACCGTAGTGATCCGAAGGGGCACGTGCACCCGAATGTTTATAGCAGCAATGTCTACAATAGCCAAACTATGGAAAGAACCTAGATGTCCATCAACAGATGAATGGATAAAGAAGATGTGGTATATATACACAATGGAATACTATGCAGCCATCAAAAGAAATGAAATCCTGCCATTTGTGACGATGTGGATGGAACTAGAGGGTATCATGCTTAGCAAAATAGTCGGAGAAAGACAACTGTCATATGATCTCCCTGATATGAGGAAGTCTCCGGAGATGCAACATGGGGGGTTATGGGAGTAGGAGAAGAATAAATGAAACAAGATGGGATTGGGAGGGAGACAAACCATAAGTGACTCTTAACCTCACAAAACAAATTGAGGGTTGCTGGGGGAAGGGGGGTTGGGAGAGGGGGGTGGGGTTTTGGACAATGGGGAGGGTATGTGCTATGGTGAGTGCTGTGAAGTGTGTAAACCTGGCGATTCACAGACCTGTACCCCAGGGGATAAAAATATATGTTTATAAAAAATAAAATTTAAAAAAAAAAAGAAAAAAAATTAAATAAATTTTAAAAAAATTCAAGAAGACTGAAATCATACAAAGTCTGTTCCAAATAAGACTAAAATGAAACTAGAATGCAATCATAGCTATTTGGAAAATCTGTAAATATTTGGGAATTAAATAATACTTTTCTAAATTACCCACAGGTCAAATAAAAAAACCCACAGGGATATTAAAAGTTAATTTGAATGGAATGAAAATGATAATACAGTATATCAAAATTTGTAGGACGCAGACTAAGCAGTGTGTATAGGGAAATGTATAGCATTTAATGTTTACTTTCTGGAGCTCCGCTGCCTCTGTTGGTTGGGCCTCTGACTCTTGATTTCAGCATAGGTCATGATCTTATGGGTCAGGAAAGTGAGCCCCACTGCAAGCTCTGTGCTCAGTGGGGAGTCTGCTTGAAGATTCTCTCCCTCTGCCTCCACCCCACCCACCCCCCTCTCAAATAAATAGATAAGTCTTTTAAAAATGCTAACATTCAAAGAGAGGTATCTCTGTGATCCAATCTTCAACTTAAGAACACAAAAAAAAACAGAAAAAACAGAAGAAAGTCAAATACAACATAGATAAAAGGATGGAAATAATAAATATAAGAGTAGAAAACAATGAAAAACAGAAAATGGAAACACCTAGAGAAAAATCAATGAAACCAACATCCTAGTAAGACTGATCAAGAGGGTCCCTGGGTGGCTCAGTCGGTTAAGTGTCTGCCTTCAGCTCAGGTCATGATCCTGGAGTTCTGGGATGGAGCCCGGCATAGGGCTCCTTGCTCAGTGGGGAGTCCACTTGTCCCTCTCCCTCTCCCCCAGGTTGTGCTCTCATTTTCTCTCTCTCTTTCAAATAAATAAATAAAATCTTTAAAAAAAAAGATGATCAGGAACAAAAATTAGGGAATATTATAAATTAGGAATGTATAGAAATAAAGGAAGTCATTATAAAAATGGAATTGGGTACATCTACACAGATATTACAGATATTAAAATAATAATAATGAAATATTATGAACATTTTTATCCCAATAAATTTGACAACTTAGATAAAATGAACAAATTACCTGAAAGTCAAAAAACTACCACACTAAAGAAAAAAATAGATAACCTGAATTGTTTTATATCCACTAAATAAATTGAAATCATAGTTAAAAAACCTTCTCACAAAGAAAAGTCAAGCCCATTTAAGAAGGAAATAATGCTAATTCTATGTAAGCTCTTCTAGAAATCAGAAGAGGTGGTAACATTTCCCTACTCATTCTACGAGGATGGCAATAACCTGAGCCTTAACTGGACAAAGATATTGTAAGAAAACTATAGACTAGCATCCTCATGGACACAGACACAATTATCCTTAATAACATTTTAGCAAATTAAACCCAGCAATATATTAAATAGGAGATATATCCTGAACAAGTGGGATCTATCCAGGGAACACAAGTTTGGCTTAACATCTGAAAATATTAATCAAAGTAAATCACCATATCAACACACTATAAAGGAAAAGCCATAATGACAAACACAAAACGATCATTTGAGAAAAGTCAATACCCATTCAGGATAGATGTTCCCAGCAAAGCAGGAATAGAAGTGGGCTTCTTTCTGTTAAAAAGACATCTATAAAAAAACTACAGTTGGGGCGCCTGGGTGGCTCAGTGGGTTAAGCCTCTGCCTTCAGCTCAGGTCATGATCTCAGGGTTCTGGGATCGAGTCCCACATCGGGCTCTCTGCTCAAGGGGAGCCTGCTTCCCCCTCTCTCTCTGCCTCTCTCTCTGCCTGCCTCTCTGCCTACTTGTGATCTCTCTCTGTCAAATAAATAAATAAAAAAATCTTAAAAAAAAAAACAAAAAAACTACAGTTAACATTAAAGTTAATGATGATAGACTTTCTCCCCTAAATTAGGAAACGAGGCTAGGACATCTACTCTCACCACTTCTATTTGACATTGAGCTAGAGGGTCCAGACTGTGAAATAATGCAGAAATGAAAGATAAATACCTTAAAAAGGAAGAAGGGAAACTGCTTTATTTGCAGGTGCAATGATTGTTTATGGAGAAAATCCTTAGAAATCTATAAAAAGCTACAAAAACAAGTTTAGCAAGGCCAACAAGGTTAATACAAAAGCAACATTATTTCTATATACTAGAAACGAAACACTTCAGAATTGAAATTTAAAAATACATGTACATTTATTTACCTATTTTTATTATTATTTCAAAAAAATTTTTTTTGAGAGAGAGTATGTGAGTGTGGAGGGGCAGAGGGAGGAGAGAGAGAATCTTAAGCAGATTCCATGCTCAGCACACAGCCTGATGCGGGGCTCCATCCCACAACCCTGAGATCATGACCTGAGCTGAAATCGAGTCAGATGCTTAACTGACTAAGACATCCAGTTGCCCCCAAAATACATTTACATTTATATTCACAGATAAATTGAGCGTATTATGTGTAAGACCTGTACAATGAAAACTACAAAACACTGCTGAGAAAAATTAGATAGGAAACACATAAATGGAGAGATATTCCACGTTCATAGATCAAGAGAGTCAATGTTGTTAAGATACCAGTTTTCTGTAATCTGTAAATTCAGTGCAATTCCAATCAAAAAACCAAACCTACCTCTAGTAGATGTTGATAAACTGATTCTAAGATGTATATGGAACTATAATGAACCCAGAATAATTAAAATTATTTTGGAAAAGGAAAAGAAAATTGAAGGACTTAACACTACCTGAGTATGAGGCACAGAGTAAAACCATGGTAATCAAGAATCAAGGAGGTGTTGGCAAAAGGACACACATACTAATGAATGGAACAGGATGAAGGGGCCAGAATTAGACCCTCGTTTATATGGCCAAGTGATTTCCTACCAAGGAACCACATAATTCAATGAGGAAATGATACTCTTTTTAAAAAATAGTGCTGGAATAGTTGGACATCTATTTGGAACAACAACAAAAGAAGTATGATCTTCCTTCACGTGATATGGAAGAATTTGACGGAAATGGATCATGTAAGAACTGAAACTATGAAAGTGCTAGAAGAAAGCACAGGAGAACGCATTTTGTCTCTGTGTTAGATTCCTTAGATGGACATAAAAAGCACAAAGCATCAGAGAAAAAAACTGATATATTGTGCTCCATTAATGTTAAAAATATTTCACTCTTCAAACTCATTTTTAGGAAAGGCAAAGGTTAAGTAAGCCACAGGCTAAAGGATCATATTTGCATAACATACAACCAATAAAGGACTTATATCCAGAACACATAAAGAATTCCTAGAACTCAGATAGAAAACCTAACGAAAATATGGGCAAAAGATCTGAATAGACACTTTGTCAAAATTACATTAAACCATAGTGACATACCACTACACACCCACTCGAAGAGCTAAAATGAAAGACTGACAGTATGAAATAATGCCCAGGATGCAGGACAGAGGACTCTCACGAGCTCTACTGGAAATGCAAATGTTAAAACCATTTTGGAAAAACTGTTTGGCGGTTTCCCCTCAGCTGCACATACACTTGTTGAATGACCCAGAAATACCACATCTGGTTATTTCCCCAAGTGCAATAAAATCACACACCCATTCAAAACTTGTATACACTTGTTGTGAGCCCATACTAAAAAGAAGACCAAATGTAACATCAAATGGTGAATGGACAAAGTGTGGTATCTTCATACGACGGAATACTACTCAGCAACCAAATGGAAAACTACTAATGTGAGAAACAACATGAGTACACCACGAAAGTGTTACCCTGAGTGAGAGGATCTACACACAAAAGGCAACACTGTGATTCCCTTTATGTGATATTCTGGGGAAAGCCAAATGACAGTGACACAAAGTGATCTGTGGGAATGTGGGACTGGGGGCTGGGAGGAGGGGACTGATTGGAGGAGCACTGGGAAACTTCTGGGGTGACAGAAATAGTCTGTCACTATTCTAGTGGTGGTTACATGACTGTACACATGTGACAAAACTTGTACACTTAAAATTGGTTAGTTTGTTATGTATAAATTAATAATGGGCATTAAAAATTCTGAAAAGACACATTTTGCAGAGGACTCTACTTTTGTCTTCTACTTTTACTGCCTTGAGTTCAGAGACTATGCCTTAATGATTTCAACCATTTGAAATATTATGCTATTCTTTCCTACTCCTGTCCCATTCCCTTGTGCTCAAATGTGCTCAATGCAGATTCTCCATTTACCAGGGCTGAATTTCTATGTCTGTTAAATCAAACTTGTTCATTTTGTATCTAAATCTTCTTCCTCCCAGAATTTAATTAATTATGCTTTTGTCTTTTAAAATACATTTTTTTGTTTTGCTTTGTTTTTTGTTTTGCTGTTTTATTACAGTTCACAGCCAAATTAACAAATGTTTCAACTATGGTGAAAGTTTCTTTTCTATCTTTGCTCACTGCAAAGAAAACTGTGGGTTTCTTAAAACCCACATCATTCCCCCCTTTTGAGATACATTTTGAGATACATTTTTCATTTTGCTTGAGTGTGTCCTTGAGAATTTTTTTTCCAGGAAGGGTTCACAGATAGTTAAAATAATCTTTATTTTAAAGGATTTTTAAAAGATTTTATTTATTTATTTGATAGACAGAGATCACTAGTAGGCAGAGAGGCAGGCAGAGAGAGAGGAGGAAGCAGGCTCCCCACGGAGCAGAGAGCCGGATGCGGGCGGGGCTCGATCCCAGAACCCTGAGATCATGACCCAAGCCAAAGGCAGAGGCTTTAACCCACTGAGCCACCCAAGTGCCCCTAAAATATTTTTTTTAATAAACATATAATGTATTTTTATCCCGAGGGGTACAGGTCTGTGGCCCTAAAATAATCTTTACTGCGTTCTAATTCTTAAAAGAAGTTGGCTGGGCACAGATTTTAGGTTAAAATTATTTTCTCTTTGAATCATTTTACATTGTCACAATGTCTCCCATGTACTTCACGCTCCAGCTGGGTGTTTGATGACATTCTTTTGTTGATTTTTTTTTTTTTCTTTCAAGGAGATTTTAAAAGATTGTCTCTTTGTACTTTTACTTTGTACTTTACACCTTCTGAAATTTCCCCAAAAGATATTTAGATATCTTGTTTTCACTGATCTTGCCTGGTCCTCAGTGATCCATGTTAATTAGAATTCTTTCTTTTCTTTTAATGTCTTTTCCTCCAGTGATCAGATGATCTATTTGTTTACTTTGGACCATGATGGTGGTTTTCCTAAGATATCCCTAATTGTCTATATTTATAATTAAAGGGTCAAAACAAAAGTCTTCTACTGCTTATGCCCTTCATAGTTCCTTTACTATTATTTTATGAGGGGCCTCAAGAGGGAGTGGAGGTTATCTCATATTTTTCATCCGATGTATTTAGGTAGAAATTCTGATGACCTGTTCCTTAAGACTACCTGTATGATACTAACATCACCAAAATTATAGAACTTCGGCTTTGCAGAAGGTTACGCAGTTAGGCAACAAGAATCATCAACACATTGGGGAGGGTATGTGCTATGATGAGTGCTGTGAAGTGTGTAAACCTGGCGATTCACAGACCTGTACCCCTGGGGATAAAAATATATGTTTATAAAAAAATAAAATTTAAAAAGCTCAAAAAAAAAAAAAAATCATCAACAGACTTTTGATACCGGTTTCCTCAATACTGGTGAGTACCACTGTACTGGAGGTCCCCAAGACCACCCTCAGGTTTGATGAGTCCCTAGAAGGACTCTTAGGACCCAGAAAGGCTGTTATTCTCAGTTACAGTTTATTACAGCATAACGACTCATATGAAAATCAACAAAGGAAAAAGATACAAGGGTGGAGTCCAAGAGAAACCAGTCGTCCTCTCCTAGTGGAGTCACACAGACAGCACTTGATTTTCCCAGCCCTGATGTGTGACAACACATATCAAATACTGACAACTGGGAAACTTAACTAAACCGTGATGTCCAAGATTCTTATTGTGGATGGCAAAGAGTGTCCACATGACTGACCTTAACTAATTTTTTATTCCCTTCATCAGAGGTCAAAAAGCATGGCTCAGGGCCCTAGGTGAACAAAAACAGGTATTCACCATTACTGTATCAGTAACATAAAACATCTGGTGTGGCCCAAGGTCTTTTATATAAAGAACTCTTATCAGGCAGGATATTATAAGGGCTTAGAGGTTATCTCTCAAGAACCAGTCAAGACCAGTCCTTTCTTTAAAACGTGTAGGGTTTGAGTACCCCAAGCTCACTTGAGTAAACCCTTTACTGAAGGCACATAGTGCTCTCATTTCAACTTGCCTTTTCACACTTATTTTTCTGTGCTGGAACAGGGAGAGGCGGTTGTAGTCCAATGCTTTTGTACCCAACCATAACCCAGAGATCAACAGTTGATGTAATGGAAGACACTCTGGAAGGAGGTTAAGGAACAGCAGGACCCGGCAGAGACCTTAGGTAAGATGAAGGTTGACTATGATGCACTTAAGCTAGAAATCTACAACAAAAAGATAATTAGAATGTTTCTATATGTTTGAAAATGAAGAAATATACTTCCAAATACACCATGGGTACAAGTAAAAATCACAATAAAACAAGAAGTATATTGAACTAGATAATAACGAAAATAATACATTTCAAAATACGTACACTGCTGTAACATTACGATTTATAAAATGAAACATATATTCAGTCTCTGGACCCCTTTGGACACAGTGTTCCTGAAATCCTTGTAAATTCTTAAGTGATAAAGAGAACTAGGAGCATCTTTTGTTCTACTGAAGCAACTCTGTGTGGGCTCCTGGGAGGGGGCCGGTCACCAAAATGACCGAGCCACAGTAAGAAGCTTGGAATGTTCATCCCCACCCCCTGTTCTCCAGAGGAGAGTGGGATAGAAGGGGGTCCATAAGTGTTTATGCCTACGTGAAGAAGGCTCCATAAATTGCAATAGGCCTGGGTTCAGACAGCTCCCAAAATGGTGAACATATCTGTATACTAGAAAGGTGACACACCCTAACTCCACAAGGACAGAAGCTCCTATGCTCGGGACCCTCCAGGACCCTTCCCAGTGTATCTCTTCATCCAGCTGTTCATCTGTCTACTTTATCATGTCTTTTAATAAACTGGTAAAAGTGAGTAAGTATTTCCCTGAATGGTACAAGCTGATCAGCAAACAATCAAATCCCAAAAGAGGAGAGGCCACGGGAATCCCTGATTTGTAGCCAACTGGACAGAGTGGTGAGTAACCTAGGGACCCACTAATGACTGGCATCTGAAGTGGCAGGCAATCTCATGAGCCTGAGTCCTTAACATGTGGGATCTGACACTATCTCCAGGTAGATAGTATCAGAATTGAGAAAAAGTTTAGGGTACCAAGTTGGCGTCACAGAAACGTTTGGTGTGGGAAAACTCTACATGGCCTGTGTCAGAGGTGTCATGAGCGTGGTAGTTGTGTGAGAGTAAAGGAGAAACACATAGGAAGAGAATGGTAGGATTTTTTCTACATAAATGCTTAAAAATCTGCTTTATGCAGATTAAGGGCAAACTTTTAGCTTTAAATGCATAACATGGAACAAAATAAGGCTGATTATTGGTGATCAAAGCATCTACCTGAAGAACTTGGGGAAAGAACAACAAATTAAACTCAAAGTAGAAAGAAGGAAATAATAACTATAGGAGTGAAGTTAAGGAACTATTTAAAGAGAGTCAAAAAGCCAAACAAAGCCAAAGTTAGCTTTTAAAAAGCTAATGAAAACTGCTAACCTTTTTTTCAAGACAGACAAAAAAGAGGAAGACAAGGGAATTAAAAAAACACAAATAACCATGTAATGGTTGAAAATGCAACACCACTACAGATCTTTACTAAAAACATTAAAAAGACAAAAAACAATTTATAAACAACTTTATGCTTATAGATTTTAAAAATTAGAAAAAAATTAGACAAAATTGGTGAATTTTTCAAATCACAAAATTTATAAAATATAATAAGAATAAAAGACTGAATTTGTATTGCTTATTAAGGAAAGTGAATCTGTAATTAAGCACCTTCCAGTTGGGTTCACTGGGGAATTTTTTAAATATCTGGAGACCAAATAAAGCCAATATTGTGCAAACACTTTCAGGAATAGAAAAAGAGAAAATACTCCCCAATTCATTTTTGAAGCCATCAAATTTTAGGTACCAAAATCTGAGAGGTCTGTTACAAGAAAGGCAAAATTACAGACCAATTTCACTCATGAACTGAGATTAAAAAAAATAAATAAACAAAATATTAGGAAATGGACTGCAGAAAAACATGAAATGATAAACTAGCATATGTGTTTTATCTCAAATTCACAAGGTTAATTTAACATACGAAATTTAAAAAATAATTGTCCATAACAGAATAAAGAAGAAAAAAAAATCACATAATTATCTAAATGAATGTAGAAAAATATGATAAAATCAAGTATCCATTTGTGATAAAAGCCATATATGAAAGGGGAATTTACTTATTTGATGCAAGGAATCTAAAAACAAGGCTATAGGGGCGCCTGGGTGGCTCAGTGGGTTAAGCTGCTGCCTTCGGCTCAGGTCATGATCTCAGGGTCCTGGGATCGAGTCCCGCATCAGGCTCTCTGCTCAGCAGGGAGCCTGCTTCCCTCTCTCTCTCTCTCTCTGCCTGCCTCTCCGTCTACTTGTGATCTCTCTCTCTGTCAAATAAATAAATAAAATCTTTAAAAAAAATAAAAATAAAAATAAAAATAAAAACAAGGCTATAGCAATGGTGTACTTTCTGGCAAAATGTGGAAAGTTTCCCAATTAAATTAGGAATAAGACACGTAACTAGTTCTCATCTACATTGTATTGGACAATGTAGTGAAATAAAGCATGTAAAAAATATAAAAGGCATAAAGTTTTGCCACAAAGAATTAATTCTGTCATTATTGTTAGCTGATATGATGTGTAAAATACCCAACAAACCCTACAGAAAAGTTATTAGAATCAATAAGCATGTTTATCGATGACTGATGGATTAATGGCCATGAGATCAGTAAACAAAGATAAATTTTCTTTTAATATGCCAGAAAAAAAAGCTAAAATAATAGAAAAAAAAGCCAGTTCACTTAAAATAGCATCACCCCCCCCATCAAATACCTTGGAATATGTTTACCAAAAAATGTCCAATTTTTTTTTTTACAGAAAAGAGATAAAGTATTACTGAGTAAAGTTAAGGAAGATCTAAACAAATGAAGAGATATTCTATGTTCATAGATTGGAAGACTCAAGATTATAAAGATACTCTCCAAACTGGTCTACACGTTAAATGTAATTCCAATCAGATTACAATTTAACAAAGTAATCTTAAATTTTATGTAGACATGCAAAGTCCCAAAACAGTCCAGATTCTCTTGAAGAACAAATTGGGAGACTTTACTAGATTGCTTATTAGTAAAACTAATAAGTTTCTACTGGACTAGTGTCCAGAATGGACTGGACAAGTGTAGCATTTGTGCAAGGTAAACAAACCAAAAGAGTTGTAGAGAGAGCTCAGAAACTGACTCATGCGTGTGGACATTTGTCTTACGTATTGGTTATCTTCTTTTGCCTCTCCATACTGCTCCCTGCTCTATACACCTAAAAAGCTGTCCTCTACAGTAAGAAATAAAACCTGATCTGTGTCTTAAGAGATTTAAATGGCTGACAGAGTTTGGGAAGAATTAGTGACAGGCACATGGAAACCCATACCTTCATATAGCAA